>NC_081350.1:7713769-7763053 GCF_029784015.1 Lycium ferocissimum
CCAAAACCCATCATAACAAAACCAATCATGTAAGGATTTTAAAGACAATTTCCCACCTTTATGGGTGATTAAGATAAGGATATTCATATATCAATTGGAATCGACTAGATACCAATTTGGACGAAGTAGCACAAAGGAATGAAAGAATTCAAAGTTTCCTAAATGTCCCATAGCCTCTCATAGATAGGTACGGAGCTCATCGTACCGATCCGCAAGACTCTACTAGACATGCTCTTGTACTTATAGACCGGGTAATCTAGGGCTCTGATACGAACTTGTCACGACACAGTTTCACCAAGTCGCACAATCACTACCATTTCCCACCTCGATAGGCGAACCCTTTTCCAAATCATCAATTCAATCACAATAAAGTAAAAGAGAAGAATAAGTAGAAGCCAGAATCATAAATAATCATAAGAGCGGAATATAAGTACAATCCCCAAGGAACTGGTCTGACTAGTACAAGAGCAGCTAAGTAATGCCTAGAAAATACAAGTCCCAAATCCTAAACACATCTGTCTGAATGGAAGAAAACAAAGACAGGGATAGAGGGATCTCTAGGCAGCTACTCGTCAGATGCTCACCCTAGATACTCGTAAGCCAGGCCTTGAAAATCAGTCTCGGGAAGTAGAAGTGGAACTTGTCTCAAACTCTATACCCAAAAAAGGAGTGTAGCAAGGTAGCATCAGTACAAACAACACGTACTGAGTAGGCATCATAGGCCGACAATAGTTAGTTAACATATGTAAAGAAAGAGATTGAAAAATAGACATGCTTATAATCATGTATACACACCACATAGTCTAAGAATAAAACTCAAGTACACAAGGATCAATGACCGGATCATAGCCTATGGTGAAGCACCCAAACACAAGTCTTGCCAAGTTTTTCACGATTCCTCAGAATAGCATAAACACTAGTACAACCAACAATGTTATTCCGTAACCTCAAGTCTCAACCTAGGAGAAAGTCTCCTTCCTCGAATCCATCAATTCCCAAATATATATTAATCAGGCACACGGCGATCTCAAATCAGTAACCAATCAGGAACTCAACATTCACGAGCACTGTAAAATACGATAATAACCACTACTAGAAATCATATGTATGAGAGAATGAAATATGAATGCAATGCAATGATACACACATGTTTCGGGCGGATGCTATCTACGCCTCGGCAGTCATGGCCCATGGGGGTTTCACGAAGTCCATGTACCTGCTGCGTTGCATTGCCCGATCCAAGTCAGTGTTACGAAACGTGCAACCCGATCCCAGTCAGTGTTGCGGTACGCGCAACTCGATCCAATATATGTATGTGTGTATAGTGTGTGTGTGTGTGTGTGTGTTGCGGTGTGCAACCCGATCTAAATATATGAGTATGAATGGATGCATGATATCAATACCAACAAGAGTATATCAATGATAATCGTGTGACACATGGATACATATCTTAATATCAAGTTCAATCTCAATTTCTTCTTCTTCAGAAGTCAATAACCAATAACTGAGAGATACGGGTTCACAACCATGAAAAAGTCACTAAGTATTCATATCAGAGTATCATGAAAGATAAGAATGAGTGTAATGCATAATGTCAACGAGTGATGACAACATATCAAATCAATCATGCCACTCATGGACACATATATCAATAACAATCTTAGTATCATAGCTTCCCTTTCCTTCCTAACAACATCAACACATGATAAAATACGATCTCCAAATCATAAGGTAAATCCCTAAGCAACAACTTTGGAATCACTTACATGGCTACCAGCCAATAAGTCACAATAAGGCAATAACTTAATAGAACACAACAAGGGGACAAGTCATAGTCAATGACAATACCAACCTAAGTATTCCATCTCGACTCCACACCCGAAGGTGTACATGCTTTCTCCAACAATCCCTAACTTTACATATGCTTTACTAACCGAAGTCTAACCATAAGGTAAGCCATAACCTCCCTGGAATGCCGAACAGGAGACATAAACCGTCAAACCTTAGCCTTACCCTTTCTTTGTGCCTCCAAATACTCAAAGTCTAACCATATTCGAATTCTACAATAGAAATCAAGAAGAACAATACCCGTATTGATATACTTCTAATTTAAGCCAAATTCGAACTCATGAAATTGGGGAAATGGACCCACAAGGATAAAATGGCCAATTCAAAGGTAGTATAGGCAATTCATGCACTAGATGATCAAAACCCACCATTCAATTGCTAGATTAACTCAAGATTAGGCCAAATTCAGAATTAGAGTGAAACCCCCAATTTTTGGCATGAACCCTAACTTTTCAATCCTCAAATTAATCACTAATAATGGAAGATTTAAGCTTTTCAACAATGAATTCACCAAATTCTATGGTTACACTAGTCAATTTCATCATCAATTTCCATTAAGAAAGTCTAGAACTCATTACAAAAAATTATCATGAAAACCCATCTTCCCTCTTTGATTCTAATAGATTTCTAGCACGGATTGCACGGATTCAAGCTTAAGGATTGTAAAAGAAAGATTTCAAGCTTAAGGAACTTACCCTCAAGAGAATTCTGCCCCAAGCCTCTTCAATTCTCCTCAACGTTGCTTAGGAGAAATAATTTTTTGAATGGGGAATGAAAGGGTTTCAACTTATCATTATATAAGAATCTGGTCCCGTCATCCGCTGCAGCGGTACTCTGCCTGCTACAGTGGGGCCCCCATGGCATTACGCCTCTCACTGTCATGTATCTGCCACAGCGGATAACCGTCCACTGTGGCAACCTCTCTCAAAATCCTCAGCCACGCTATAGCAGACTTGGCCCTCGCTGTGGCGAGTCCGCTAAGGCAGATCTGGTGCCGCTACGGCGGACACAAGATACCAGAAAACTCTAGTTTTTCACAAACCCAATGGCACAATCCAACAATCAGCCGAGACCTCACAGACCCAAACCAGACATGCATTCACACATAAAAATACGCTGCGGACTCACTTGCAGTCTCGAAATTCCTAACAAATCTCTTTGACTGGGTCAACACCTAATGGTCAAATACTAACTTACCAATCAATGACCTAAAATGCTCCTAAGTGCCTCGGGAACCATCCTGAACATCCCACCAATTCACAATCGACCATCCATACCTCCTGGATCAACGAATTTCTGAAAAAAGTCTGTTCACTCAAATGTCAACTATTGGTCAAACGTTTTTCACTTAAAAGTTTAAATTTTCAAAAGTCACACTAAAACTTGTTCGATGACTCAAGAATGATGGCACCCATCTCTGCAGATTAATATTGCACTAATAAGGCTCAGAAAAAGGTCAACAAAGGTAAATGGGTCAAAAAACACTATAACGATCGAACAAGTCATTACAATCTCTATTCCACCCTATTGGATGGCTCCGCCAGAGTTGGGAGAGTTGAAGGAGCAGTTGCAAGACTTGTTGAACAAAGGATTCGTTAGACCCAGTATTTCTCCTTGGGGTGCTCCCGTTCTATTCGTGAAGAAGATAGATAGTACCATGCGGATGTGTATTGATTATCGATAATTGAACAAGGTTACAATCATGAATAAGTATCCAATACCCTGCATTGATAACTTATTTGACCAACTTCAGTACGGGTCGATCTTTTCTAAGATTGATTTGAAGTTAGGCTATCATCAGTTGAAGATTCAAGCGGAAGATATTTCGAAGACCGCTTTCAGGACCGGTTATGGTCATTATGAGTTCTTTGTGATGTCTTTCGGGCTTACTAATCCCTCGGCAGCACTCATGAATTTTATGAATTGTATCTTCATTCTTACTTGGTTCATTCGTGATCATGTTTATTGATGACATCTTGGTGTACTCTCGGAGTAAGGAAGATCATAAGAAGCATCTGAGGATCGTGCTTGGCCTGTTAAAGGAGAATAAATTGTATTCCATGTTTTCCAAATGTGAGTTCTGGCTCAGTTCCGTGGAATTTTTGGGACATGTTATGTCCAAGGATGGGATTATGGTTGATCCTAAGAAGATCGAGGATAGAGATTAGACCAGACCTACTTCGGTGACTGAGATTTGGAGCTTCGTGGGCCTTGCAGGTTATTATCGCCAATTTGTGAAGGGGTTTTCATCTATTTCTTCCTATTTTACTAGGTTGGCTTAGAAGAATGTGCCTTTCCAGTGGTCCGATAAGTGCGAGGAGAGCTTTGAAAAGCCTAAGGTTTTATTGACTTCAGCCCCGATTTTGGCTTTACCAATGGCGGGAAAGGAATTTACTATTTATTGTGATTCTTCACATATTGGCTTGTGTTATGTGTCGATGCAAGAGGGTAAGGTGGTCGCGTATGCTTCGAGGCAGGCAAGGTCTATGAGAAGAACTGCCTCACTCATGACTTAGAGTTGGCGGCGATGGTCTTTGCTTTGAAGATCTGGAGGTATTACTTGTATAGAGTCCATTCTGAGGTCTTCACAGTTTATCGTAGTCTTCAGTATGTCTCTAGTCAAAAGGATCTGAACTCGAGGCAGCGTAGATGGATGGAGTTGCTCAAGTATTATCATAACACCATTCTTTATCATCCAGGAAAAGCTAATGTGGTAGCTGATGTGTTGAGTCGAAAGGCAGTGAGTATAGGTATCTTAGCGCGTTTGATTGTTGAAGAGTGTCCTTTAGCGATGGACGTTCAGTGTTTGGCTAATAGTATGGTGAGACTCGATATTTTAGAACCTGGTAAGGTTATAACTTGTGTGGAGGTGAGATCGTCTCTTTTAGAGCAGATTAGGGCTCAGCAGTTTGAGGATGTGAAATTATGCAAGATTCGGAATAAGGTGCTAAGTGGAGAAGCCAAAGAAGCTATTCTTGATGATGAGGTTGTTTTGAGGATTAAAGGGAGAATTTGTGTTCCTATGGTTGGTGATTTGATTCCGTTGATCTTGAAAAAGGCTCATAGTTCCAGATATTCCATTCATCCAGGTGCAACAAAGATGTATCGTGACTTGAGACAACATTATTGGTGGCGTAGAATGAAGAGAGACATTGTTGAGTTTGTTGCCCAGTGTTTGAGTTTCCAGCAGGTTAAGCTTGAGCACCAGAGATCGGGTGGTATGACTCAGAGGATGCCCATTCCTGAGTAGAAGTGGGAGATGATAGCTATGGATTTCATAGTTGGTCTACCAAAGACCTTGGGCAAGTTTGATGCCATTTGGGTTATTGTGGATATATTAACTAAATCCGCACACTTTATTCCGGTTCAAATTACCTACAATTTCGAGAAGTTGGCAAGGATCTACATTAGTGAGATTGTTCGATTGCATGGAGTGCACATTTCCATCACTTCAGACAGAGGCACTCAGTTTACTCCCCATTTCTGGAGGACTTTGTAGAAGGAATTGGGAACTTAGTTAGATCTTAGCACCGCATTCCACCCTCAGACAGATGGTCAGTCTGAGAGGACTATTCAGGTGCTAGAGGATATGTTGAGAGCTTATGTGATTGACTTTGGTGGCCATTAGGACCAGTTCTTACCGTTGGCGGAGTTTACGTACAACAATAGTTATCACTCGAGTATTGATATGGTACCATTTGAGGCTTTATATGGTAGGAGATGTCATTATCCGATTGGGTGGTTCGATGCATTTGAGGTGAGACATTGGGTTACAGACATGTTGAGAGAGTCCTTGGACAAAGTGAAGTTAATTCAGGAAAAGCTTCTTGCAGCTCAGAGTACGCAAAAGGAGTATACGGACCGGAAGGTTCGTGATTTGGAATTTATGGTTGGTGAGCAAGCCCTGTTGAAGGTTTCACCCATGAAGGATGTGATGCGATTTGGGAAGAAAGGTAAGTTGAGTCCGAGGTATATCGGGCCATTTGAGATCCTTAGGCGAGTTGGTGAGGTGGCTTATGAGTTGGCTTTGCCACCGGGTTTATGAGGAGTACATCCAATGTTTCATGTCTCTATGTTAAAGAAGTACCATTATAATAGGTCCTACATCATCCAATGGGACTCGGGGCTTTTTTATCAGAATCTGGCATTCAAGGAAGAGCCGGTGGCCATTTTGGACAGGCAGGTTAGGAAGTTGAGGTCTAAGGTATTGCTTCAGTCAAGGTGCAGTGGAAACACCGTTCGGTTGAGGAGGCCACTTGGGACCGAGGCGGACATGCTGAGTAGATATCCTCAGTTGTTCGACAATTCAGGTACCCCTTTTCTCCATCTTTTGCCTTGTCGCTTGAGGAGGAGCGATTGTTTGATTGGTATCTGATATAACGACCCGTTTGGTCATTTAGCACTTTTTGATTCTTTTTCGTTAAAATACCCTTTCTATAGTTTTGAAAGGTATTCTTGACTAGCGGGAATTGGTGACATGGTGATTTAATTGGCAGTTACTTTTTGAAATATATTTATTTAATGTGTGTGAAAAATTTATTTATAGGAATATGCGTTTCACTCATATAAGGTATAAGTTAGTAAATAAAGTATTTGATGGAATGACTATATTTTATACAAAGAAGTTAAGTGAATTGGGAAAACTATAGTGATAAATTATTGGGCCAGATCTAGGGGTGGGCATGCTATGGTATATACCGATTACCATACCGAAATCGATTTTTTTTATACCGTGGTTTTGGTATTATGGTATTTGGTACGGTATTTGGTATGCATTTCTAAAAAGTTCAGTAATTGGTATTTATAAATAATATACCGAAATACCGAATACCATACCGAAGTATATAGTTACATATACAAGTCATATATATTACTATTTAAGTACAAACAAATATATAAACAAGTATTAGTACAAAATTGATTGTTTAAACGTTGGAATTTTGATTAATCTATGTTAATTGAAATGCTCTTTTGTGTAATTGATTTACGAAGGGGATTAATTGTGCTTCTTTTGAATATATTTACATGTATAAAGTGTTGGTACAATATAATTGAGAGGTTTCTTGAATAGCCGAAGTCATAATTATCTATTATATAAGTATATGTAGGTCGAAGTCGAACAAACTATGGTTACCGAGTTACCGTACCGAAAAAAATTGAAACCGAACTTAAAAATACCGAACCATATCGAATTAATTTGGTATGGTAATGGTATAGTACTTTTAAAAATCGAAAACTGAAATTACTGTATCGAACTTTCCAATACCGTATCATACCATACCATGCCCACCCCTAGGGAGACCTACTTCTTATGGCCCATGCATGTTAGTGCTCAAGGGTTCCAAAATAAATATATTTACTCTTGGCATGAAAAAGAAAATAAGGGGAACACGTTGAAACTATAATGGAGGCAAGCAACTGAGGGGAAATTTTCTCGTGGAAGTAAATTTTAGGGGTATCAGGTATGGGGTTATATTTCTTTAACTATATTATCCTTGTTACATAATTTAAGGGTAATGTAATAATTGCACAAAAATGATAATCAAAGATTAGATAGTACTATACCATCACAAATCATGCAGCTATTATCACATGGGAAAGCATAAAAGAATTTTATTAGCTTTGTATATCACAAAGAAGTGACGATTTAGCCAAAGAAAAGAGATGGAAACGAACAAGGTAGAGGCAGAAACAATTGGAACCCATTTGTTAGTTTTCAAACTGAGTGATTTAATGATTATGGGCTAACGATGAGGAAATTATGAGCAAATCATTGTGAAATAGGATAGAATGGAGGAATAGTGTATAGGTTATGGTTCTGCATATCTTAACTCGGGCTTGAAGTTACTGGTTTGGTAACTTAGTTTCAGTTTCATTTTTTCTTATAATTATAAAGTCACAATTTAGTTTTTTATTAATATAGTGGGTATATTTACTTGACTATTAGGGTATCAGATTGTCACGACCCAAGTAGCCGTGAGTGGCACCCACACAAATCCCCTAATGGACGAACCATCCCCTTACTCAATTATCAAGAAATTTTAAACAATTATAAATCAATAACCAGAATTAAATCATAAAACTGTCTAGTCATGCCATCAATAAATAAAAGTGCGGAAATCTAACTATTACAACCTTAAAGATTCGAACGTCATCGTACAAGGACTTTAAAACATAACTGTCTGAAGAATAAATAACTGTCTATAAGCGTAAACAATGTTTGGAATGAAAATAGACATCAACAACGAGAGATCTTCAGGTGGCATGGCATGGATAGGAGCTTACCCTTGGATCTAATCGGGAACTTCCCTCACACTAGAGATGAGCTCTAGAAGATGTCTCTGGAACACAATCTGCACTAAATTAAAAAGTGCAGCAAGGTAGTATCAATACAAACACTATGTACCGGTAGATATCATAGAACGACTAAGATTAGTATCATGCATACGTTCATCAAATCAATCAGATAGGATGATAGGCACAACAACACACAACCAAATAATGTCCTCAACAGAAATTAGCCAACACAGGAATAAGATAAGTCCAGCTATCAATCAATCACCGAGTTGATATAAGTTCAGTCATCAGCCAACAATAGAAGTAACATGAGTCCGATTGCAATGCAATAAAATAATGAAAGTATCTCAACCGTGTACACACATGCTGAATGGTATTGTTTCCCCAAATAGTCATGACTAGCAGGAGACCCATGGTGTCCATGTGCCACTCGCTCTGAAACTGACCTCGGATCACGAACCTATAACTAGGCCACATTCTCACCCCCTGTCAAATGTACCTTATATATTTATATCTCTGTATCTAATCACAATATGAATCTCAACATATTTTCGGTCCAACAATCAATATGGAACATGATCAGTCAATATCAATGTCAATGAATACAAGACACCATACCACATAACAACACTCAAATAATTCAATTCAAGAACAGCGAGAATATGCAACCATCTAAATCAACAAGAAGGGTATATATTGACTCCTTCCTTCTCAAAATACAACTATTTCATCTCAGTTTTTGGTGTATAAAGATATGTGACAAGCCCTTATAATCAGAATTCATAACAACCAATTCATACTTTCTCCTATCAAATTTACTACACATGCAATCAGCCAACAAAATTTTAACTCAAGTAAATTGTAATCTACCTTAAAGCCGAATTGGAACAATGCAATTATTCTCAGAACAGCTTTCCCCTTTCGCAAAGCGTTGAAATGTTCAAAGTCTAGAAATCATAACGCTAAGTGAGTATTGGATTGTCTACTCAACAAAATAACAATTGAAAAAATAGAGCCCAACCCTTCCTTCCCTTTTCAAAGGGTTTTCTAATCAGTTCATCCCTTTCCAAACAGTTTTTTTAGGCTAAAGTTCCTATTTTTATTAGAACCCTAAGTCTCAATATGCAATTTTCTCCATAAGTAATCAATTCTTATCCTAGAAAGTAATTCTCTACACTCCTAGATGAATAAACAATATAAAATCAATAACCCATTCATTATCCAAGGGTTTACTATTTCTAGGGTTCTAATCTTTCATTCACCATTAGAGAAACTTAACCTAGTCATGGAACATGAGCCAAAATAGGGAATGAACTACGTAGAGATTAGAATTTACCTTCAATGAGGAGTAATGCCCAAGCCTTAGAAAATCGCCATTTACTGTTCTTGGGAATTATTTTGGTGTTATGTGGGTAATGGGTTCGATATATAGACTATAAAACACAGCTTCTGCCTCCAGCGGTTGACGTTTCGCTAGGCGGTCCCACTATAGCGTGAAAGGTCCTGCTATGGCGGACCTCATTAAATTCCCCGACTTTCACTGCGGCGATCACCTCTCCGCTACGGCGGACTCACTACAGCAGTACTACCACCGCTGCACAAGTCCATATTGACCAGTAACTCTGGTTTTTCCACCAGTCTTTCACCCAAAATCCCAACACCAATCTAAGGACATACAGACGCAAACCAAACATACACATTTACATAAAAACAAGCTATGGACTCATCAATGGCCTCAAAATTCCCGACGGAGGTCTAATTTACTAAGCCACCCCCCAACAAAAATGAAGACAAGTTCTAGGCAATGCATAGCACAACTAACATAAATTTCAATTTTTAGTTTTCAAACTTTTGAAGTTCCCATTAAGCTCATTTCTATTCTTGGGAAGGTACTAGCAAGGTTAAAATGGTCAAATCCCCCATGGTCATTACATCAGCTACCAATTAAATAATCGTTTATCTCCAAACGGACAAGGAAGAGAAATAAGGGAAAAGGTACCTGACTCAGTGAAAAGCTTGGGATAGTTATTGCGCATATCAAATTCGGTCTCCCAAGTAGCTTCCTCAATAGGACGGTTCTTCCACTAAGCCTTCACTGACGCTTCTTCCACTGAGCCTTCACTGACGCTATCTCTTTCAACCTTAGCTTACAAACCTCTCTATCTAGAATAGCAGTAGGCTTTTCCTCATAAGACAAATTCTCATCCAACAAGACAGAATCCCAACGAATGATAAATGAACCATCACCATGATATCTCTTCAGTATAAAGACATGAAACACCAGATGAACACCTGATAAACATGGAGGCAAAGCCAACTCATAAGCTACATCCCTCACACAACTAAGAATCTCAAACGGACTAATGAATCTAGGACATCACACCCTTCATGGGTGAGACTTTTAACAAAACTTGTTCTCCAACAATGAACTAAAGATCTCGGACCTTTTAATGTGCATATTCCTTCTGTCTACTCTGAGCCGCCAATAGCTTTTCTTGAATCACCTTAACCTTATCTAGTAACTCTCTCAAAATATCAGTACCCTATGGCCTTACCTCAAATACATCAAACCACCTAATAGGAGACCTACACCCCTTCCCATAAAGAGCCTCAAACGGGGCCATATCAATGCTCGAGTGGTAACTATTTTTATACGCAAACTCTGCCAATGGTAAGGACTGATCCCAATGGCCATCGAAGTTAATCACAAAATCTTGGAGCATATCCTCTTGGACTTGAATAGTCTGCTCAGATTGGCCATCTGTCTGAGGGTGAAAAGCTATACTAAGGTCCAATCTAGTGCCCAAATCCGACTGCAGCGCCTTCCAAAATCGGGATGTAAATGTCGTGCCTCTGCCGAATATGATGGAGATAGGAACCCCATATAGACAAACAATCTCACGGATATAAAATTTGGGCCAACTTCTGAGTAGTATGTATGATCTAAATCGGTATGAAATGGGTGGACTTGGTCAATCTATAAACAATGAACCAAATCGAATCAAACTTACCCAAGGTCTTCGGAAGACCAATCACAAAATCCATCGCTATCCTCTCATACTTCCACTCTGGAATAGGCATCCTTTGAAGCGTACCCCCGGGTCTCTGGTGCTTGTATTTAACCTGATGACAATTTAAGCACTATGTAACAAACTCAACAATCTTCATCGTAGCCCACCAATAATGTTGCCTCAAATCCCGATACATCTTGGTAGCATTAGGATGAATAAAATATCTAAAACTGTGAGCCTCTTCTAAAATCGTCCTAATCAAGTCATCATAACGAGGGACACAGACACGCCCCTTCATCCTTAGAACGCGTTCATCATCAATCATGTCCTCCTTGGCCTCACCACTCAAAACCTTATCACAAATCATGCACAAGCTCGCGTCCTCAAACTGCATTGCCTTAATCTGCTCCAGAAACAATGATATCGTCTCAACACAAGCCAACACTCTGTTTGAATTAAACACATCGACCCTCATGAAACTGTTAACCAGAGTATGAACCTCCCTGGCCAACGGACGATCTGACGCAATCAAACGAGCCAAACTATCCATGCTAGCTGACTTCTTTCTCAGGTATCTGCCATCACATTTGCCTTTCCAGAATGATATAATATAGTAATATCATAATACTTAAGCAACTTCATCCATCTCTGCTGCCTAGGATTAAGATCCCTCTGAGTAAACACATGTTGAAGACTACGATGATCAGTAAATACCTTGCAACGGACACCATAGAGATAGTGCCTTAAATCTTCAACGTAAAAATCACAACTGCCAATTCCAAGTCATGAGCAGGATAGTTCTTTTCATGAATCTTCAGTTGTCTGGAAGCACAAACAATCAGCTTCTTTTCCTGCATCAAAATAACACCCAAACTAGAACGAGAAGCGTCACAATAAACCACAAAGTCCTTGGCCTCCACAGGAAAAGATAGAATAGGAGTTGTAGTTAATAGAGTCTTGAGCTTTTGGAAGCTCTTCTCACACTCGTCGGACAACTAAAAAGGTACCACTTTCTAAGTCAACCAGTTCAAATATGAAGCAATAGAAGCAAACCCCTGCACGAACCGATGGTAGTAACTGGCCAACCCCACAAAGCTACGAATCTCTATCACTGATGTAGGCCTAGCCCAATCTCTCACTTCTTCAATCTTTTTAGGATCAACCATAATCCCTTTCTTCGAAACCACATGTCCCAAAAAGGACACAGACTCAAGCCAAAACTCACACTTAGAGAACTTGGCATACAACTCTTTGTCTCTCAGCAACCCAAGAACAACTCTCAAGTGTTTTTCATGATCTTCTTTACTCTTTGAATAAACCAAGATGTCATCAATAAATAATATCACAAAGGAGTCTAAGCATGGCTTAAAAATGCCATTAATCAAATCCATAAAAGTAGATAGGGCATTAGTAAGCCCGAAAGACATAACAAGAAATTCGTAATGCCCATATCTAGTCCGGAAAGCTATCTTAGAAATATCCTCTGCCCGAATTTCAACTGATGATAATCCAATCTCAAATCAATTTTTGAAAGCACGGAAGCCCCACAAACTGATCAAACCAATCATCAATACGAGGGATGGGGTATTTATTTAGGATGGTGACTTTGTTTAACTGACGGTAATCAATGCACATCAACATAGTCCCATCCTTCTTTTTCACCAACAATACAGGAGCGCCCTAAAAGGAGACACTCGGACGAATAAAACCCTTACTAAGAAGATCCTAAAGCTATTCTTTTAATTTCCACAACTCTGCTAGTGCCATCCGATATGGCGGAATAGAAATAGGGCGGGTCCTTGGCTCTAAGTCAATGTAGAAATCAATATCACAGTCTAGTGGCATGCCTAACAAGTCTGCAGGAAACACCTTCGTAAGTTCACGTACCATAGGAACTGACTCAAGAGATGGACCGTCAACACTGGTATCACAAATATGTGCCAAATAAGCCAAGCACCCCCTAACCACTAGCTTCTTTGCATGAATAAAGGAAATAATTTTCTTTGGGGACGGACTAAGGTTACCCTTCCACTCAAGTTTAGGCACCCCGCGCATAGCTAAGATGATTGTCTTGGCATGACAGTCCAGAATTGCATGATAAGGAGCTAACCAACTCATACCCAGGATGGCATCAAAATCTACCATGTCTAGAATCACTAAATCAACCCAAGTGCCATACTCCATAAGTGTGATAGTACAAGATTGTAAAACTCTATCTACAACCACAGAGTCTCTAACTGGAGTAGATACATGTATAAGGGCATCAAGCAAATCACATACCATATTAAGACCCATAAAGAAATATGTAGACACATAAGATAATGTAAGACCCGGGTCAAATAATACAAAAGCCATTCGATGACAGACTGAGATGTTACCTGTGATGATGACATTGGAGCACTCTGCCTTCGACCTGTCAAGAAAAGCATAACAGTGAACTCGTCTGCCAGTAGCTTGCGAACTACTGTGATAAACCTGCCCTGCCTGAGCTCTAACATTACCGGGCTGATGTCCACCTCTACCAGACTCAAACTCACCTCTGTTAGGATGGGTTCCACCTCTACCAGTTGTGACCGCCATGCCCAGACTGAGTACGGTTACCACCATAAGATCATCCCCCTCTACCTGATGCAGGAGCTCTGGGAGTCTGAAATTGAGTACCCTAGCCACATTGCCTAAGTCTAGGACAATTTCTCTTAAAATGCCCAATCTCACCACACTCAAAGCATACGCGTTCTAGCATCAGACGCTGAACAGAATCTGAGGAAGCCGAATAACCACCATAATCTAGAGCTCTGGCCTGCGAACCCCTTGTCTGATAGAATAGTACTGACTGGCCCCTGATGAGCCTCCAACTGAAGCCTGCATGGTTGGCTGAACAAGGCATCCCAAATAGATCTGCGAACTCTGGCCTTTAGAGAAAGAGCTACCTTCAGGCCTTCTTCTCCGTGTAGTTATTATAACTATCTTGCCTAACACACTCGACAGTCCTAACATGATCCATCAATTCCTGAAAGAAAGCACCTAAGGCCGCAGGCTGAAGAGAGCTGACAACTGAAGAGTAGTGTTCAAACCTTTCACGAATCTCCTAACTCTCTCCTCCTCATTAGGCACGAGCTGGAGGGCATAGCGAAACAACAAATGAAATCGAGCCTCATAAGAAGCCACGGACAGATTACCCAGCTCAATATTACTGAACTTATCATGCCTCCAATTCCTCAAGGTATGAGGAACATACTTGTCTAAGAACAGCTAGTAAAATTGAGTCCATTTCAACAGGGATGACCCTGCTGGCCTGCACTCCACAAAAATCCCTCCACCATAACTTGGCATCACCCAAGAGCTGAAAGGTCTTCTTTTTTATTAAATAAATTATGCCCAACGGGGCTTTTCATTTAATCAAAAGAAAACAAATAAGGTGAGCTGGAAGGTTACAAACTCAATACCATACTTCTCCACTACTCCCATCTTATGGAGCCTCACATAACAGTTCGTGATAAACTCATAAGCATCCTCAACCTCAGTGCCAAAGAACTCTGGCGGCTTCATCTTAGTGAACCTCCAGAACAAATCATGCTATTCCTGGTCAACACCGGACCACCCACTGGCCTAGGAAATACCTATAGCCCTAGAGCTTCATCCAAGTGAGGAGCCATAGCTTCAACATGCTGTAACCCCGGAGCACGAACTCCACTCGAAGCTGGACCACCCACTCTAGCACCCTGAGCACCTGGAACAGCTGGTAAAACACCTGCCTCTGTCAACCCGTTCAGCAGGTTAAACACTCAAACTATAACATCTGACAAAAATATAGGAGCTATAATATCTGGCTGAGCTAGTGCAGCTGTAAACACTGCCACCTCATCTGGAACTACTTGAGGCTCAAAGGACTAAGTGCAAGCCTGACTAATCACAAGCAGCCCGCCTGGGGCCGGGAGCCGCTTTGCTCCCTCGCTCGCTACGGCCCCAGCCCCTGGCATGGCCTTCACAATAAATTGTGGCCCCAAAGGCCTGCCCTCCACCTTGACCTGCAACCTCAGTAGCCGGCGCGGTACCTCATTTTCTACTACTGCTGTATGAATCCTCACCATTTGTGAGAGAATAGAAAGAAAAGTCAGATACCAATTTGAATCATCCAGATACCAATTAGAAAGAATTTGAATTTTCCTAATGTCCCATAGCCTCTCAAAAATAAGTACAGACGTCTTTCTACTGAACCCCAAGACTCCACTAGACATGTCCTTATACAACTAGATCGACGAACCTAAGGCTCTGATACCAACTTTGTCACAATCCAAGTAGCCGTGAGTGGCACCCACACAAATCTCCTAGTGGGCGAACCATCCAGTTACCCAATTATAATGCCATTTTAAATTATTATAAATCGATAACTAGAAATAAATCATAAAACTGTCTAGTCATGCCATTAAAAAATAAAAGTGCAGAAATCTAACTATTACAACCCCAGAGATCCGAAAGTCATTGTAAAAGGACTCTAAAACATAACTGTCAAAAGAATAGATAACTGTCTATAAGCGTAAACAATGTCTGGAATGAAAATAGACATCAACAAAGAGATATATCCAGGAGGCATGACATGGATATGAGCTCACCCTTGGATCTAATCGGGAACTGGCCTCACATTAGAGATGAGCTCTGGAAGATGTCTCTGGAACATAATCTCCACTCAATTAAAACGTGCACAAGGTAGTATCAGTACAAACCCTATATACCGGTACCATAGGCCGACTAAAATTAGTATCATGCATACGTTCATAAAATTAATAAGATAGGAAAATAGGCACAACAACACATAACCAAATAATGTCATCAACAGATATCAGCCAACACAGGAATAAGACAAGTCCAGCTATCAATCAATTAACGGATTGATATAAGTTCAGTCATCAGCCAACAAAAAAAGTAACATGTGTCTGATTGCAATGCAATAAAATAATGAAAGTGTAACGACCCGTCTGACCGTTATTTAATATTTCGCAAAACCATGCCCAATCTAGGTCGAGGATTGTAAATAATAAGCTCCATGGTGTGTTTTAAGAGCTAAGAGTGGGCCAAATCAATTTCAGGCCAGAAAATAAAGCAGACTGCTACAGCGGTCTGTGGACCGCCATAGCGGTACCGTTATAGCGGCTTAGCGACTGCTGCAGCGGTCCATGCAGAACAGTAGCCTGAATTTCTGTACTTAGTCTATTTTTCTCTCTTTTTTTAACAAAAGACTCTCAAGGGCTGCTCCTAGGGTTCCTCATGAAAGAAAAACCATTGTCCCTAAGAAAAAGAAACCCTTCTAATTTCTTTTCCACCCTTCCCTACGAACATTATCACTTATGGATTCAGATGAAGACTAAGCAGATGAGCAATTCTTAGAGAATCAAATATCTGTTCGTCAAAAAGGTAGGTTATGGTTTACTTTAGTTAGACTTTGATTAGCGAATCATATATATACTTAGAGTTAACGAGAGAATGCATGCTTAGGTCTTCAGACACGGAGTTTGGATGGACGGACTTTTTAATGTGACTAAAATATGGTATAATTATGGCTATTATAATAATGATTTAGTTAATAGAAAGTGATGCTGTCGTTAAGAAGATACCTCGTGTTTACTTTATGCAACCCTAGAAGGGGGTGAATTCCGTCTGTATGTCCTTTTTCGTTGAACGTTCATACGGTTGTTTCCTTGAAAATAAGAGGTGGTTTTAAAAGAATTATATTGAGTTGGGTTGGCATTACACCCATCAAGGGCTTGAATTATGATTGAATTGTCATGTAGTTTTGTGCACTGCATTTCATGGTTTATTCGGAGATACAGGTAACAGGAAAGGCTGAGTTTGGGCATTGTGTTATCTGGCCTTGTGGCCATTGAGCTGAGTACATGAATTACATATACGTATATGATTTGTATCCCCGACCGAGGTTCGTTCTGGAGCGGAGGTTTGTGCTCGGGTCCGAGGAGTATTCCGGAACGAGTGGTACATGGACACCATGGGTCCTCTGCAAGTCATAGCTACTGAGCAAAGATATCAGATAGCGTTTATGTACAGTGTGATTTGGCCCTGCATCGCATTTTCATTGCACTACATCTCATGATTTTATGTTATATATGTGTGTACTACTGTCGTTAACATTGCTCATTTATTCCATATGTGTTGTTGAGAGTCTGGTGGGAGGGCGAGAGTTACTAGGTTAGATGAAGGTAGGGAATGGTTATGATTTAGTAGAATACCTTACATTTTGGGAATAAAAGAAGTGAACTTCGAGAGTGAAAAGGGTAAGGGGCGAGGTGGTAATAATCCTTATTTAAAACCCTAAGGTTCATTGACTTACCTGCTTATCTTATTGACTTTATATTGTATTGCGTGAACTAATCTTAGTCGACCTATGATGCTTACCATTATGTGTGGTGTACTGATACTACTCTTGCTATACCCTTTCTCGGTGTAGATGTGTTGCAGGTCTTAGCTGAAGTTTCGTTGCGTGGATCTATCGGTTATTCTCCTACAGCTTTGCCTATCTCACTCCCGGCGGAGGCTGTATCATTTATTTTTCTTCTTGTATTTTAGGTACTCTTGTACCTGTCTAGACTAGATCTCAGGGAATTCTTTTAGATTTTTGTTGTATTTGAAACGAGTCTGTAAGAAGTGTCTACTTCAAATTCTGTAAATTTTAAAGATAGTTGTCGTATGTTTCAAGTGTTGAGTTTATTGGTAAGGGTTTGCCAACTAGGTTAGTAATATGGTAGGTGCCCGCACGACTCGTGGGTTGGGTCGTGACAGTTGGCAGCAAAGCCTAGGTCACCGGTCTCACAAGTATAAGAGCAAATGTCTAGTAGAGTCTTGCGGAATGGTACGATGACGTCCGTACCCGTCCGCAAGAGGCTATAGGGCATCTAGAAGTTTCTCTTCATTCATTCTACCGTGCAACCCAAAATACGCCGTCCCCTAGTTGGATCCAATTGGCATCTGGTCGATTCCAATTGGTATCTTATCGGGCTAATTGGTATCTATCGATTCCAATTTATCTATCGATTCCAATTGGTGTCTCTCTATTTCGACTCAAGGAAGACCCTCTATAAGTAGGTGCGTAATTAATTGTGTGACCAAGTGAAAGTTCCGTAGTAACGTTGGTGTTGTAGACTGGGAGATTATTCTGGGACCATTAGCTAAGTTAATATCGCATTCATACTTACGTGCTAAGCAATTTAGTGAACCCCTATGCGATCTAGGCTGGAATCCGGAAAGAACAAAAATATTCAGTCACTGGCACTATAGCACCGCTGTAGCGGTACAGGGAACGCTACAACAGGATCGCTATAGCGGGCCCAAAATTTCTGCCAGGGCCGTTATAGCGGCACATTTACCACCATAGCAGTGCCGTTGCAGTGGTCAAGTGATCGCCACAGCGGTACCACCTGACCAGTAGCCTCCTCCTTTCGCCCCTATTTTGACAAGTTGTGTAGTCCATCAACAAAACAAGAATAAATCAATTTCCAAAAAAAAAAAAAAAACACATCCATAAAAACATCCTCCCCACAGGGCAATTGTCTTACGAGCACCCTTAAACCGGGGCACCCGCATCAAAGCAACCAAAATAAAGAGTATCCAAACATGTCAAACACAACCAAAGCAATAAATTATCTAAAGATCAAAGCCCAACACAGGCAAATGGTAACCAAGGCTGAAAAGGAGGGGGGGGGGATCTCTAAACCACTCCTCAGCCAGTTGCCTCATCGCCACCATCCTCCGAGTCACTAGAGTCCTCGCTACCAAGTCTGGACTCGCTAACGAAAGAGAACTGGGAGGCGTCTCTGGTAGTTACCCTGGGAGGCTTCACTTTCAGGACTAAGGCCTTTAAGACACACTTGTTGCCCTTCCACATCTTCACAAACAGCTTGTCCCTAGCCCGGCTCTTTTTTTTCTTCTTGTCTAAATCCTCCCAGAGATCCACATGGGCCTGAGCCAAGGATCCATAGGCGCCCTGTAAGGCATCCACAGCCTCTCCCATCTTGGTCTGGGTCTCCATGTAACTCTTTATCTGCTCAGTAGTAAAATAGCTAGTACCCACAGCACTGCTAGACGACCCGGCCTCCATGAAAGGTCGTGCAAACCCCATCATGGCCGCCCTCACCGCAGCCATATCAGCCTTCATGCGCTCTAGAGTACCCAGGGTCTGTGACTGACTGCTCCCATCTAGTGGGCCACCGCTATCCTCGCTATCATCTGAGCCAGTCCTCTTCCTCTTGCCCCTGCCCTGTGACACTTTGACCTTTAATGGGTCAAAGGCAAGATTGCACTCCACATAGCGATCCCCAGGCTTCGTAAGCACCTCGGCATTACGACGGAGATGGGTAATCAGGGAGGGAAACATCAAGCTCCGCCCAGCCTTGTTTATAAAACCCCGCCACTCCTCGATCACCTCATACCCACGTTCACGGGTACACCATCCATAATGCAAGCCACCGCAAGGGCCCGTGGGTAAGTGACATCAGTAGTATTGCTCGAGGGGCGAGCCAGTCAGGCAACGAGGTTAAGCTACCTTCGGGCCTTAGTGGAAAAGTGTCGGCTCTTTATAACCAATCGTGAGATAACCCAAGTAGCCTTCTTCCTCTTTGAATCTCGTACCAACATCCTTACCAGCCACGGTCCGTTACCTTCAACATCCTTGGCCCGAAGCTCATCCTGTGGTGGGTTGGGTAGCCCGTGAACGGCGTTAATGGCCTCGACACTCACCGCCACTGCGACCCCCTGAATAGTAATTTGCGACTGCAGGGCAGTCCAATCCATAGCAAGGAGCACAACATAAAACTCCTTGACCCAGTTGCATTTGACATGTTACACCCCGTAGGTTCGTACGTGGAAATTTATAAGTGTTGGTTGTTTTAAGTGCGGTTACTGGAGTTACCTTCAAGGATATATGAGATTATATGCGCCAAAATTATGGTTACGAGGGTTTAAGTTCATATAATAAGCTGTGGAAGATTCCGGGATCAAGCAAATCGAAGAAAATAAGTTTGTCGAAAATTTAAAAAAAGTGACAGAATTATGGGTCAACTTTGGAGGGGTATATCTCCTAGTATATTAAGAGTTTTAAGGTGTTTTACAAGCCTAAAATGAAGTTCGTCGAGTCTAGTTTCCAACGCAACAAACCGCTCATCGATACGATATCGAAGTAGAGAATTATAAACGTTATAGGTTCAGCTGACCGAGCAGAAACGCGTGCTACGATCACCGCCACGGAACCCCCCCCCCCCCCCCCGAATTTGAACTAATATAAAAGGGGCTTGCCCCCTCTTTTTCAGCCAAAAAACCTCTTCCAAATTGTTCCAAAATCCTCTAGAAATTTCCCCAACTTCCAAACCCAAATTTCAAGCCTAAATCAACGATAATTCTCGAATTTCGGTTCAGGCAATGTATAGTTGCGAGTATAGAATCATATAGCGACGTGTGTGGTTCAAGTTTACAGTGGAAAAAGTGAAGATATAGCGATATTATCAAGAGAAAGTTATGAATCTCCTATTATTAATGTTTATTTTTGTTTAGTTACGGAGATAAAACTGTCAAATAGCCGTATAATAGTTTTGTTGGTGAAAATATGGGATAAACCCCATATGGGATGTTATAGAGTATTTTGGTGTTGAGAATATTATGATTAATGCTGGTATTGATGTTGTTGTTGTTGGTTGCTGAATTACTATTTTGGGCTAGGCATATAAACAAGAGATGCTGCCGAAATTTCGGCAGATTCTAGAAAGATTTATTTGAAGGACTAAGACAAGCATTGAGTAGTTAAAGTTAAAGAGATCAAAAAGGTATGTTAAGGCTAAACCCTTTATATTAAGGCTAAACCCTTTCTTTCTAAAGGCATGATTCTTTTGTTATAAACCTTTGTGCCATATCCATAATATCCTTGCCTCCACAAATGCTAGAAGCCTATGAATCTCATGATCCTTATGATATTATTGAGCTTATTCATGATCTTGAGACTATTCTTTGAGATTGATCGCACCTCATAATACTTGTTCTTTCGAGGTGAGATATAGCGATGACGGTTCTATTTCAATGCTATCTAAGTTCATGATCCTCGAGACTCCCATGACATCGTCTACTTCACCTTAAGATAGTTGATCTTCTAAGGAAGGATATAGTGATAATGATAATGGTAATGATGATGTTGATTTCAGTTATATATTTTTATGTATATGTATGTATGTATGTATGTATGCATTGCATCCCACTGATCAATTGGGCATAACATCGAGTCCCGCAAGGGCCGAGTACCCGCAAGGGCTGAGTACGGATAACATTGAGTCTCGCAAGGGCTGAGTACGGATAACATCAAGTCCCGCAAGGGCCGAGTAGAGATAACATCGAGTCCCGCAAGGGCCGAGTACGGATAACACCGAGTCCCGAAAGGGCCGGGTACGGATATGACAGATGTATGTATAGTAAGTGTATATGAATGCATATGTATGTATGTTGTGTATGGATGTGTATGAAATGTTTTTCCTGTAGATAAGTAGTTTACATGACAGAGATCTTAAGAAGAGTACGAGGTATAATTACTTACTTCATCTTATGTTATCTTCATTCTGATATCATACTACTATTCATGCCTTACATACTCAGTACATTGCTCGTACTGACGTCCCTTCTTGTGGACGCGTTCATGCCCGCAGGTGTAGATAGACGAGACGAGGATCTTTCATCGTAGGCTGCCTTCAGGTACCAGTTTTGATTGGCGAGCTCCACTTCTTCCTGGAGCATTGCCGAGTCTGAGTTTATATGTTTTTTTTTATGAAAAGAGGGAATGTCGGAGGCCATGTCCCGACTCATATACTTCAGTCATGTTCATAGAGGCTTTGCAGACAGTTCTTATGTATAGCTTCGTCATAGTGTGATAGTAGTAATGTCGGCATCATGGGTCTATTGTATATTTACTTATGCATGATATTATGTTCATATTTAGCCTCTTGACCTTATTGTTTCCATTTCAGACACGAAGGATGCAAGTCATAAGTTGGTTCGCTCAGTTCCTGTAAGGTGCCGGGTGCCAATCACGCCTTATCGAGGGTGGGATGTGACAAAGTGGTATCAGAGCAATCTATCCTAGGGTTGCCTGTAAGCCGTGTCTAGCAGAGTCTTGTTTATGGTGTGTAATGCACCACACTCATAAACAGGAGGCTGCAAGGCATTTAGGAAGGATTGACCCTTCTTTCTCATCTTAGATCGTGCCATAGAGCTAAATCATAGGCTATGATGTCCCTGATTCTAACCCCAAATGTTTTGATCATGGATAAGCAGTTGATTATGCCGCTACAAGATAATTGAAGTTGTTCATTTGAGAGGTATGTTTCTTGTTTTATTAATATGGATAGACGTTCATATAAGAACTTGAGCAAGATATTATGGGTATTTGTGATTGCTCTGTGGGCATTGGATGTGTTTTCTGGACTGTGTACAGGAATGAGGTAGTAAGAATTATAGAGGAAACTCTGCCGAAATTTTCACAAATTGAATTGTTTGCATGTTTATAGAGAAAGAGTAAAGGAAAAATATGACCATCAGCCGTTTGGTAAGTCATGATTGAAGGAACAACTATGAGACGCTTTCAAGGAGAAGTTTTAGAATTATTTTAATTTAATTTAAAGGAAGAACCCTGGAGGGAAAAATGATTAGCAGTTGAAGAAACTGGAATAAGTTGCATCCGAGATTCCGGGGGATTGAGACCTATTGGAAATATAGGGAAAATTGGCATTAGGAACTCAAATAAGGTATTACGATTTATAGATTAGATTGGTTAGTAAGAGGTAACAAAGAAATACTAATATGGAGAAGGAAGTTAATGAGTACGGGAAAGTTTCACCCTAGAAGTAAATACATCTATACGAGATCAAGATGGGTTTGTACTCATAGGGGAATGTTTTCCAGACTTCTAGGTAGATATTATTAAGTGGCAGACGAGAAAGAGCACCTTAAGAGCAAAGAAAATCAAGGAGGACAGAAGTACGAGAAACTGCGGTTATGAATTGATTAAAGGAAGTTATGTGACCATCGACGATAAGAGGAAGTTTAATAATTTAGTGAGGTTGGCCAAAGGTAGTCAGTGATGGCATAAGACAGTGGACTTGGAATAGAGATACGATTACAAAGGAAACAGGATGAAAATATGAGGAATAGACATACATACGAGCAAGCTATGATATCGTAAAGGGAAATGAGAAGTGAATGACAGGATGCACTTTATAGGTATTTCATGACGAAGACAAGGATTGATTTGGATAAGGTATTGGAGGAATTATGACACCCGACAATGGGGGAATCGAAAAGTAATAGGGAGCTATGAAGCAAGATGAGCTAAGGAAATGCAAGGAGAAGTCATGAAAGTAGACGGAAATAAGATCGCAAGAAAAGGATTCAAGGATATAAAGGGAGCAGACGAGCATTTAAGGAATTAAGAGATCCGCTTGACTGATAAACCGAAACAACAAATAAGTGCATTAGACTTATTAAGTGAGAGTCGGGCAAAGGTCAAAAAAATAAAGGGAGAACTCCAAAGGAAATGATCAAAGGATATTGCGTTTGGTCGAAACAAGGTGGTGACAATAAACCCTCATGGAACAAGTAAAATAATGGCTTCCTTTAAAAAAGGGGGAGAAATGGAGGTTACAGATAAGGAAAGAACGAAGCGATTTGAATTTGCTGCAGGACAAAGACCCTTAGTTAAGAGTTCACTCCTAATTTATTAGCCGAACTAAGAAATTAGAAACTTTAAGGGTAAGTTGAAGGAAAGGAATCATTAAGGAAGAGATTTGCGATGTTTGATATAAGTACAAGAGCTACCGTCAGCAAGCGCAAGTTCAAGAAATTCAACTAAGAGCAAGAAGATTTAAGCAAAAATTCCGGTGTTAAACTGATTGATAAATGAAGTATCGCAAGGACTAATTTGACTACTATGGAAAGCAAAGGATGCTGTGATATGACTAGTTTGAGGATATCAAAAAGGAAGGAGTGAGAATGAATTAAACTCTAAGAAGATGAAGTTAGGGGATATTGGTGAGAACAAGAAATTCTGAATGAAAGTATGTATCATATAAAAGTGCAAACGGCAAAGGAAGAAAGATAACCTGCATAATTCGAATAAGTTTCTGTTTTAATTGAGCAAGTGAGCAAAGTAATTACCAGTGAATGCAGGTAAGAACATGGACATTTACCGCAAAGCGCACTCTACTTTAACATTCAAGGACGAATGATTTTGAAGGGGGGAGAATGTTACACCCCGTAGGTTCGTATGTGGAAATTTATAAGTGTTGGTTGTTTTAAGTACGGTTGCTGGAGTTACCTTCAAGGATATATGAGATTATATGCGCCAACCTTATGGTTACGAGGGTTTAAGTTCATATAATAAGCTATGAAAAATTCCAGGATCAAGCAAATCGAAGAAAATAAGTTTGTCAAAAATTTGAAAAAAGTTAACAGAATTTTGGGTCAACTTTGGAGGGGTATATCTCCTAGTATATTAAGAGTTTTAAGGTGTTTCACAAGTCTAAAATGAAGTTCGTCGAGTCTTGTTTCCAACGCAACAAACCTCTCATCGATAAGATATTGAAGTAGAGAATTATGGACGTTATAAGTTCGGTGACCGACCGAGCAGAAACGCATGCTACAAGATCTTCTTTGCATAACCTCCTCTCCCCCCCCCCCCCCCAATTTGAACTAATATAAAAGGGGCTTGCCCCTTCTTTTTCAGCCAAAAAACCTCTTCCAAATTGTTCCAAAATCTTCTAGAAATTTCCCCAACTCCCAAACCCAAATTTCAAGCCTAAATCAACGATAATTCCCGAATTCCGATTCAGGCAACGTATAGTTGCGAGTATAAAATCATATAGCGACGCGTTTGGTTCAAGTTTAAGGTGAAAAAAGTGAAGATATAGCGATATTATCAGGAGCAAGGTATCAATCTCCTATTATTAATGTTTATTTTGGTTTAGTTACGGAGATAAAACTGTCAAATAGCCGTATAATAGTTTTGTTGGTGGAAATATGGGATAAACCCCATATGGGATGTTATGGAGTATTTTGGTGTTGATAATATTGTGATTAATGCTGGTATTGATGTTGTTGTTGTTGGTTGCTGAATCACTATTTTGGGCTAGGTATATAAACAGGGGAGATGCTGCCGAAATTTCGGCAGATTCTAGAAAGATTTATTTAAAGGACTAAGACAAGCATTGAGTAGTTAAAGTTAAAGCGACCAAAAAGGTATGTTAAGGCTGAACCCTTTGAAGGACTAAGACCGCAAGGGCCGAGTATGGATAACATCGAGTCCCGCAAGGGCCGAGTACAGATAACACTAAGTCCCGAAAGGGCCAGGTACGGATATGACAGATGTATGTATAGTAAGTGTATATGTATGTATGTTGTGTATAGATGTGTATGAAATGTTTTTCCTGTAGATGAGTAGTTTACATGACAGAGATCTTAAGAAGAGTATGAGGTATAATTACTTACTTCATCTTATGTTATCTTCATTCTGATATCATACTACTATTCATGCCTTACATACTCATTACATTGCTCGTACTCACGTCCCTTCTTGTGGACGCTGCGTTCATGCCCGCAGGTGTAGATAGAGGAGACGAGGATCTTTCATCGTAGGCTGCCTTCAGGTACCAGTTTTGATTGGCGAGCTCCACTTCTTCCTGGAGCATTGCCGAGTCTGAGTTTCACATGTTTTTTTTTTATCATAAGAGGGTATGTCGGGGGCTCTGTCCCGACTCATATACTTCAGTCATGTTCATAGAGGCTTTACAGACAGTTCCTGTGTATAGCTTCGTCATAGTGTGACAGTAGTAATATCGGCATCATGGGTCTATTGTACATTTACTTATGCATGATATTATGTTCATATTTAGTGTCTTGATCTTATTGTTTCCATTTCAGACACGAAGGATGTATGTCATAAGTTGGTTCGCTCAGTTCCTGTAAGGTGCCGGGTGCCAATCACGTCTTACCAAGGGTGGGGTGTGACATGACATCACTGGGCTCCTCAGCTAACTGGACCCAACCAATACAATGTAGGGTCTAGTAAAATTCCGGGGCCATTTCTTCAACCCGGTCCATAACGAAAGCCCTCTCATGAACCAGACCCTTGGTCTGCTGCTTTATAAAATGCCACTTGCAAGTGTTATTGGGGAACCTGATATATACGGAGGGAGCTGGGGGTTGTTGTCCTTCCTGTTGTTGTTGATCCGCCATAATAAGTGAGAAAGTCAACCTGAAAAAGTGTAAAGCAAAGTTAGAATAGTGTGGCGAAAAGAATTAACGGTGATAGGCCATGTATGAAATAGGAGAAAAACCCGAAAATCCAATTCTGCCTGAAGCAGCTCCGCTGTAGCGGTGGTAGGACCGCTGCAGCGAAGCCGCTATAGCGGTACAATGGCCGCTACAGCGGCCAAGGCGTCGCCATAGCGGTGCTTGGTCGCTGTAGCGGGCTCGCTATAGCGAGCAGGTCACCGCTATAGCGGCCACCTCCAACCTTGATGGACCGCTCCCAATTATGGTCTCACCGCTACAGCGGTACCGCTGTAGTGATGGAAGGACTGCTGCAGCGGTCCACCTTCTCTCGTTCGAAAAACTCCCACCCTAACCCTGTTCCAAACCTAAAATTTTCACCATGGTAGCCTCGTGTTTGTCAAGGATCAAGTAGTATGATAGCACGCATGAGTTTTATAACTTGTTCTACCCTGTTTCAACTACCATAAATACCAAAATTTTGAGCAAAAACACCAAAATTTGCACCACTATAAATCGTCCCACCGCAACATAAAACTACCCCATATTTAGCAGATCATCAGTATAAAGTGTTGCTAAGACATTCTGAACGTGAATTAACCCTCCATGATCCAAGGAACTACCCTCCCCAAGGACCAAAAACCCCTTTTTGTCTAGAAAATCGAATTTCTTCCTAATCTAGCAATTTAAGCATGTATTTTTTGAAATAAATAGCCATATACAAGTTATAGGTTAGGAAAGGAAAGCATATACCTTGAAATGGGGGGAGATCTGCAAGCCTGACAGGGAAAAATGAAAATTTTGATATAGAAGAAACCTTAGCTTTTCAGATTTTGTGTAAGGATTTTGGTAAATAGTAAAGGGTAGGGTGGTTATAAGGAAGTGGGGAGGGAGATGAGGGGTTGAGAAGTGTATAAGGGGGAAGAATTTTCGTGGGAAGTGGAGAGGTTTTCGATTATGGGGGTGTGAGGGAAGTGGGAGGGGTGAACAGTTCACCCCCCTTTATGTTTTTTTATTCTGCCCGATGACCGCTGCGGATGGCGCTTGGACCGCTACAGCAGTCCGCTGGCCGCTATAGCGGTGGCAGTGAAATATTTTCATTTTGTTTTATTTTGTTTTGTTTGTCGTTCAATCTTTCCCCATGACTGTGGCTCGAAACCCTATTTCTCATGATGTATGACCCAGAGAAGTGACCCTTACCTTACCCCACCAGTTCGGGGATGAACGGTAGTTTAATTGGTATATGGTGTAACAACCCGTCCGGCCGTTATTTAATATTTCGCGAAACCATACCGAATCTAGGTCGAGGATTGTAAATAATAAGCTCCAGGTGTTTTTTAAGAGTTAAGAGTGGGAAAAATCAATTTCAGAAGTATTTGAAAATTTCGGGCCAGAAAAAAAGCGGGCGACCACCGCAGCTATCCACGCAGAACAAAGAGCCTGAATTTCTATAGTTAGTCTATTTTTCTCTCCTTTTTCAACAAAAGGCTATCAAGGGCTGATCCTAGGGTTCCTCATGAAAGAAAAACCATTAACCCCAAGAAAAAGAAACCCTTCTAATTTCTTTTCCACCTTTCCCTACGAACATTATCGCTCATGGATTCGGATGAAGACTAAGCAGACGAGCAATTCTTGGAGAATCAAATATCTGTTCATCAAAGAGGTAGGTTATGGTTTACTTTAGTTAAACTTTGATTAGCGAATCGTATATACACTTAGAGTTAACGAGAGAATGCATGCTTAGGTCTTCAGACAAGGATTTTGGATGGACGGACTTGTTAATGTGACTAAAATATGGTATAATTATGGCTATAATAATAATGATTTAGTTAATAGAAAATGATGTTGTCTCTAAGGAGATACCTCGTGTTTACTTTATGTAACCCTAGAAGGGGGTGAATTCAGTCTGTATGTCCTTTTTCGTAGAACGTTCATACGGTTGTTTCCTTGAAAATAAGAGGTGGTTTTAAAAGAATTATATTGAGTTGGGTTGGCATTACGCCTATCAAGGGCTTGAATTATGATTGAATTGGCATGTAGTTTTGTGCACTGCATTTCATGGTTTATGCGGAGATACAGGTAACAGGCAAGGCTGAGTTTGGGCATTATGTTATCTGGCCTTGTGGCCGTTGAGCTGAGTACATGAATTACATATATGTATATGATTTGGATCCACGACCGAGGTTCATTTTGGAGTGGAGGGCTGTGCTCGGGTCCGAGGAGTATTCCGAAATGAGTGGTACATTGTCACGACCTAGCAAGGGGGCCATGACGGGTACCCGGAGCTGACTACCGAGCACCACTCATTAGACTATTCATCGTGCTCAACCTGAACATATATAAACCCCAAAGATATATATAGATATACATAAGCCAGTACAACTACAAAAATGATATACAAAAATGTACACCGACATAATCATGGGACACGATTTACCCACACGTACGGATCTACGAGCCTCTACTAGAGTACTAGACATAAGGACGGGACAGGATCCCGTCGTGCCTAAATATATACACAAAAGAATATGATCATAAGTAGCACCTCCAGAATAGTGAAGTGCTCCTGTGAATCTGCTAATAAACTCCTACGAATCCGCACCATCTCCCTGTCTACCTATGGGCATAAACACAGCGTCCAAAAAGAAAGGACGTCAGTACGAGCATTGTACTGAGTATGTAAGGCATGAATAGTACTAACATAATAGAGAAATAGAGGAACATGAGGTGGAGATACAACCTGCTTAACTTTTCAGAGAGAACACATGTTATACATATTACGTATACCAACATATCACATATACCATCATCGTTAACCTGCGTCCGGGTAGCCATCATAAGCAGCCCGCATTAGCGGTGTCATGTCCAGCCATCTAGGCACGGTGTAATCATAAGCAGCCCGCATTAGCGGTGAAATGTCTGGCCATCTAGGCATGGTGGAATCATAAGCAGCCCGCATTAGCGGTGACATGTCTGGCCATCTAGGCACGGTGGAATCATAATCAGCCCGCATTAGCGGTGACATGTCCGGCCATCAAGGCACGGTGGAATCGTATCACCATATACTCATCATAAAGCATGAATTAGGATTCAAATATAATCTATAACTATATCGGGGTGACGTAGGGTCGAGAACCCCCGATTCCATTATGGAGTAATCATAATCATCATACCTCACCTTGAAGGAACTAACATTATAAGGTGGGTCTAGCAATAATGAATACATCAAAGAATCGTATAAGGATCGTTAGCTTCGTAAAATGTCATATCATATTCATAACATGAACCTCATGAGAATATCATATCATGAACTAAGAACCTTTAGACTTAGACTCATCATCATCATTATCATACTCGTAACCTCATCATCATCATTATCATACTCGTAACATATCGCTTATCTTTATCTTATGAGAAGCTCTTTATCCACATTGACTCATGGTTTCCGGAATCTAAGGGAGTCATGGGGAATAAGGAAAATACTATCGAAGGAATCATGCCTTAGAAATGAAAGGACTAGCCTTACATACATTTCCGTCTTTCTAACTTGCCGACTATACGCTTCCTTCCAAGTTCGTAATTCTACATTTAAAGGAATTCGTGCTAAGATTAGATAATTGATAACATACGTAAGCTTAAGCTAAAGTTAACGAAAATTGGTCAGCATTTCCTTTGTTTCTACAACTTCCTCCACATGATATAACGACTCCCAATCATTAATAACAACATTCATAATATCACAATCAATAACTTTGTCAAGTTCGACATTATCCAACTCTCACAATTTCCTCTCAAGGACATCCATAACCATGGTCACAATACAACATTACATTCATCCTCACATAATGTTTCTTCCATGTTATTGATACCATTTATAACATAATTATCATCGTAACATGTCAAGAATCATGATTCATGTGAAGCTACTACTCGAAAATGCTACTACTCTCATATTTGTAACCCATCTACCACTTCCTTCCATAATCCAAGTCTTTCAAACTCTCAATATTCTAAATAACATAAGATGATCATAAAAATTACCTTTTATTATGTAAAAATGAGTTTTTGATGGAAATGGTTCACTTGAAGAAAACCCTAGCTTCCATTCCAAAGAGATTCCTTGTTCCCCTCAACTCTAGCTATCATTCTTGCACTTGATTCTAATACTTTTTGGTGTTTGATCCTTGATTTCACCTTAGATTTGTCTTGGTATCTTGGAAGAAGTTTCTAGGACTTTTGAGAGTGTGGCAGAAGTAGGAAATAAGAAATAAGAAGAAGGGTCGTGCATATATGGAAAAAGAAAATCTGACTCGACCCGAAACCTATGGTCAACTATACGGACTGTACAAATTATACGGTCCATATAATTGGACCATACATTTCCTCCAAAATCTTATCCTCCTATGGGAGAGTTCTACAGACTGATATACGAGCCCTATATATATTATACGGCCCGTATAAAGGACCGTGCAATCCACAATTTCCCGAAACTTGTTCTCGTCGTTTTGTTTGATCTCCAATCCTTATGGAACCTTCTTAACACTTGTTTAACACTTCATTAACAATATAAGAGGCGTTATAACTCTTCTTTAAGACATCATTAAGTCTACATTAACTCAGTGCTTTGCAAACCCTTTCCGAAACACAACGTATACTTCACCTTTTTTAACGAACTTTCTTATCTTACCTCAAACGTCTTTGGAATCTTAATTAGAACCATTAAGTACTAGTTCTTACTTATAGAAACATCATATACCTCTTACACTGCATCAGTCTATCTACCACACGATGACATGAAATTTTTTTTTCGAGGTGTAACATTCTTCCCCCCCTTTAGAAACATTCGTCCTCGAATGTTAAGTTCTCGGGAATTCTACAAAAATTTCGCTAGTGTTTCCCCTGTAATATTGCACTACCATTCTCTCACAATAGCCCACAATAACAATGCCTCACAGGGCTACAGTACAATGGCAATAAATTATGGCCACACACAGCCAAAAGCATAAAAAGAAAGCATACATACCTTATAATATCGATGTCTCATCTTGAATCTTTTCCGGCGTTGGAAATAAATGCGTATGCTTGGACTTCGTACCCTCTTTCGCTTTTCAATGCATCTCTACTAATTCCGTGTTCTTTCCTAATATCTTCATCAAGCTTACATCAGCCCTTCCCTCACTACTTCAAAAACCATTTGAGAAAGCGGCCAGAAATTCTCATAAAATCTTTCAATAATCTTCCCCAAATCTTTTCGAAATGTATCGATCTTCAGACACTGGTAGAGAACCAAGAATTTTGACAAGTTTTTCATAGATAGCTTATGTGAGTCTTTACAATTGCCATGCCTATTTCAGTGCTAGACTCATCCTCATTCCTAACTACTACTACGAAATTGTCTTACACGAGTTTGCTCCTTATTTCCTTCTTTACCCCCACTACTCGCTTCCAGTTTCTCATCTAAATCTATCTTACTACATTTACTTCGCTATGCGGCCTTAATTTCTTCGTGTTTGAGTACTTTAAGCTTGAAATTATCGCATAATCCATCAACTTTCTCTTCTAGATGATCATACACATCCTTTCTTTTTTTGCATGTAGGTTGCTACCATCCAGTATTTACATGCTTTTAAATGGTTCATTTTCATTTTGACCCTCTCTTATTGTTAGCGCTGCATCTTTCCGTAAATTCTAAGTCAAGCACTCTGCCTTTAAGGCTTTCACTATATAATGCTTCCTAAATTGTTATGAGACATTGAAACTTCACGTCCATGTAACTTTCTTGCGGTGGCTATTTCACTTGACTTCCCATCTCAGTCCATCATTCACTTTCCTCCCTTTAGTCCAAATCTTACTCTCATCGCCTGTATCTCCTCGCTATAAAATCATTCGTATGAGCCCTTATTATATAGAAACACCATTTTTTTCTTGTCTATCTTACGCTTAAGCCGAAGCCGCAATACTCATGTGATTTATCTTCTTGGGATTAATACTGCTCTTCCGTCATATGCTTATCTGTTAACTCTACCTCGTAATCTACCTTACTGTTGTACGACTGCCATGTTGGATTCTCCGCCCGTCTTACATTCTATGGCCCATATCTTGTATTATCTCATTCTTACGCTTTCGGCGGCCACGTTGCCTCGGAAGGTCGAAGACTACTTCTTTGATGGTCTCTTTTGGTTACCATTTTGTTGCCACAGCTATCAAACCATGAGAGAATTGCCTCTACCCCTATTCTACTTTCCTCAAATTTAATACCCCTAGATCATCTCACGCATTAATCATTTCATCAATGTAGCTCATGCCCACTCTATACTCCCTATACCGTATCATCCACAAACTCGCCCTCTTTTGGCTTACCTTTCCCAAATAATCACTCCCTGAGACCTTTACCGTGTAACTCACTAGGGGCGCAATCTCATTTGTTACTACCTGGGGATACATATGAAGTCAGTCCATTAATCGTTCACAATCAACCTTGTTTCTTCTTTTGTCTTAATTCTCATCTTTTTTCTCAAATGATTTCCTTCATAGGACAATAGTCATAAACATTGAGTATCATTGACTTCCTTTTGATAAAGCTGCAACTTAAGATTCAACGTCACTCCTTCCATATTCTCCTCTGATCGCCCACACACTACCATAGAAGTATTGTCCCCTACTACCTCAACATATTAATGACAGGGTAATACATGGTCCTTTTAGAATTCTCTGAAAAGATGTTGTGTAAAGTCGCTCTTTAAACATAAGATATTTTATCGAATAATTGGTTCCATACTTTGGGCCATAATTTAATTAGCCACACCGCTCTCACAACCTGATTAAAAGTCTCAATCACTTCACGACACCTATTAACCTTTCCTTGTAGTACTAGAAAATCCGCAGGGTTTGATTCTCTTCCACCCTCCGTTTATCGAGTTACTGTTCTAGTGGGCTTCCCTCCTATTTGACTCGCTCCTACCCTTCCTTCTTTGTTTCTAACACCCCTACCATGTACATCACGTATACTGAGCATTTATCACTTGTCATCCTTTTGTTTCGCCGATCACTTTTGTCTTAGTTTTGCTTTCCCTTATATCTGTAATAGCAATCCCTGTCATATAGTCATTTGAGCAAATTCCTGGATGCATAACTTAAACTATAACACAGAACACAACTGCGATCATAAGGTCAACCAATTGCTAGGCAAAGAGCTTTGGTGAACACATCTCTTCTAATCTCTTTTCTCGAGGTATCACCGAAGTCGTTAAGGCTAACTTATAATGACATGAACGCTTCTCCTACTATATTCCTCAGGTGAAGCCTAGCTTAATAATCTGATTCGGCGCATCATGCATCGGCTTACACATGCACATCAAGTTTATCTCATAACTTAATGTTCCCCAAAACGAAGAGAGCTAACTAAATTTTCTAACTTACAACTTCTTCTAAAGTGCTTATCCCTTTAATTCTCCTTAGTACATAAAAATTCTTTCTGTTTCAAGCACACGGTTCTCCCTTCCCATATTCTTTCTTACATCCTAACCTATTCAACATTCCCTTAGTATAATACATACTCGCTATGTTTATCCTGCATTCTAACCACTAGCTTCGTCCTTAGTCACTCGTTGCTGGCCTTCTCTTCTGTTCACGGCAATTCAGCCTACAGTTCCCACAATCTCCTTTAGATTCCTAAGAAAATTTCTGCAGAGTTTTTCTTGTAAACGTAACAATCCCAAACCTACACATAGCCTATAAAACACATCCCATGCCTTTATGAGACACATATCGAAACACATATAATATGTGATTCAGTAGCACATGACTGTTTACCATGAAAGGATATAAGTAATAAAGCTTGTCTCATACTGCACACTCTTTCCAGAATTCCATTATATATATATATATTACACTCTACACACTATCAATCAACTCCTTTCGGGGAGGTTTACTTACTCATAGCTCATGATTCTGGCTATCACTAGGTCACTAATAAGCGTAGACATCTCAAATTGTTGGATTGGCTCAGATTTTCACCTCAACATGGTTAACACATCGGGAGTAATATATGACAAAGATAGTGAAAGTGCAAGAGGGGGGTGAATTGTAAATTTTCGTTCTGTTAGTCGACTAGGTTAGACCAGTAGTCGACTGTTTGCTCAGAGAACACTAAACGTAAAATGCAGAAGGTAAATGACACAAAGAGTTTTATACTGGTTCAGATTCAATGTGAATCCTAGTCCAGTCCCCTTGGGTTGCAAGGGTGATCTCTGCAGCTTTTCGTTAAAGGTTTGGTACAATCGAGGTTTGAATAGAGCTCCTACGTCTACACTCAATCGCTCTTAATCTTTTTCATACAAAGCCTCACAAATCGTGTTATAACTCTCCTTTCCTTTTTTCTTACACTATAAATCACTCGTACATACAATATTTATGAAAAGTAAAGTAGAGTACTAAGAGAATGAGACTAAGCATATTTGTTGTGTTTGTGAAGCAACCCTTTTATAGCTGTTTTAAGCTTTTCACGCAGAGAGATCAACCCAAGGGATTTGATCCTTGGAAACGGAATTAACGATCATGTTTCCAAGAATAAGGCTAGAGTTGTTGCTGCTTTCCTTGTGCGTTGAGGCAGCATTATCAATCAACAAGATTATTACACTTCATGAGATATTCCTTTTAATGTTGGAGATGGGCTTTCCTTCCTTGGAACGATTTTGTACTGCTGGAATATTCCTTCTTCAATGCTGCAGATATCTTTTCCTTTCTTGAACGATTTAGTGCAACTGGAGAGTAATACAGTTAGCCGTCATCTCGTTAGGGCTGGGAAGGCTTCACTTGAGTGAGCCCAGCTCGTTGAAGCTGTTTTGTGGGCTCCCATCTTGTTGGGGCTGTTTTGTGGGCTCATATTATTCCTTGTGCAATTCAATTATTATACCTGCACAAGTAAAATTGTCATCATAAAAACTTGACACTAACAATCTCCCCCTTTTTGAGGATGACAATTTTAAATAATATGTAGTCAACTTCCCTGTAACGGATGCTCCCTTTGAATGGGTGGAGGCTCCCCCTGACTAGTCGACTAGTCCTTGTAGGCTTCCCCTGAATAGTTGACTGTCTAGTTCTCCCCCTTTGGCATCACTCAAAAATAAAAGCAAAGAAACAGCAGACATAGATATAGACTTATCACAAGGATTAAACAAAAACGCAGCATAAACACAACCAAACATAAGTCCCACGAAAACATTGTTTAAACAGACCAAAAAACAACCAAATAAAAACTATTCTTGGCGGTAGAAGACTAGACGGCGAAGGAAATAGGCTAATGTATTTACAATAGCATCCTTCATTTCAGTCAACGGAGTAGTAAGACGTTCAGGCATGGCGCTAACACTGGCTTGAAGCTTGGCGGACAGTTTGACCGCTTCCTTTATAACAAGATCCGCCTAACCCGCGACTTAGAGACATCAGCACCCGTTTCCTTAGTCGTATCGCGAATCTTCTCTAGTTGAAACAATGTGGATGCCATTAAGTCTTTGATGGACTCAATTTTTTCACCCATAGAGGAAAGTTTGGCGAGAAGGTCTGCATAACATTCAGAAGAGACGATAGAAGGATCTGATTTTTTCGCCTTAGTGGAAGGACCAGGTTGAGATGCCTAATAGACGTCTTTCAGCACCCAAGAATCATTGCTCAAAACATACCCCATGCTACCAAACGCCCTAGAGTTGTAACACTGCTTAACCAGAGTAATGAGATAGTCGACTAAATCGATTTTGTGGACTTCAAGTATGCGAGAGATGAGCATACCATAAGGAAGGCTAGAAGGATTGGAAGCACACTCAATCATGTAGTTGATAATGACGGAGGACAAATTGATTTTCATTTTGGAGAGAAGGCAAAAGGCAATGATAGCATCACGTTGGGAGATAGCAGAGTAGGACCCAGCACGAGGTACAACAGTAGTAGCAACCATATGAGCCAGCACACGAGCCTTAAAAAGATGTTGGACAGACCAATTTGAGTAGGAACAGAGGTGGAATTTGAAAGAGTTTTCTTAACATCATCAAAAGATACTTCAAGAGATTCAGGCCAGGAATTTTTTAGTAGTTCGAAAAAACCAGAACAGGTGCAACCAAGAATAGAGTCAAGGACAGAGCAATTTAGCACAATGTGGGTACCAAGAACCATTTTTTCGAGTTCATTAACCTTAGAGGACCGAAGATTTGCATAAAACATACGAACAGGGGTTTCATACACATGAGGAGGGGTTTTGAAAAAAATTTCCCAACCTTGATAGACAAATAATGGTTTTACCTTACAACACAAAGAAAGAATATGGTCAAGATCAACAATCCTACCAGAGACGATGATTTTGTCTTCAAGAGACGAGAAGAGTTCTTGATGGTGGTCATCCCAAAATTTTTTGCGAAGATCAAGGGGTTTATCAGTAATGGTTTTGAGTTTCTTGGAGGAGGTGGAGCATGCAGCATCAGCAAAGGCTCGCTTTCCAAGATTGCAAATTGGAACAGAGTCGGAGGCGTCAGAGGAAGAGGAGTCACCGGAGGTTATGGAGTCATGAGGGGCAGGAGAGAGACTCTTACCAATTTCCTTGAGTCTTGAGCTTTAGCGTGTGGAGAGAAGAGAGGTTTTCACAGTTTTAGCCATTGGAGAGACTAGAGTACAGATGGAAGGGTTGGCAGGGAAAGGTAGAGAAGAAGATGAAAGGGGTTTATGGGGATACGGATTAAAAAGAGGGTTTTATGGGGAAGGTAAAAAGGGGAGGTAAACATGGGAAGATGAGACGGTTATAATTGGGATGGAAATGCAATTTATGGCAAAGAATTGATTAGCCAAAAACTATGGCACAGATATCTACAAAAAATTAGATAGATTTATCAATAATTCCCAAGGATCTTCTTAGCATGCAGAAACGTTCTTCAAGAAGAGGCTTAGTAAAAATATCAGCAAGCTGGTTTTCAGTGTTAACAAAAACTATTTCAAAATCTCCCTGAGCAACATGATTTCTGATAAAATGATGCTTAATATCTATATGCTTGGCCCTAGAATGATGCACAGGATTTTTGGACGGACAAATAGCACTCGAATTATCACGTAAAAATTTTGATAGGTTTAAAAAACAAGTCATAATCGCTTAGTTGATAAGACATCCAAATTAGTTGTGTACGATTGACCAATGACAATATATTCAGCCTCGATGGTAGAGAGAGAGAGATCGATCCCTCGTTTTTTTGCTATTCCGGAAATAAGAGATTTTCCTAGAAGGTTCGTAAGTACCAGCCGGTACTTTTTCTATCATCTTTATCACCTGTAAAGTCTGCATATGAAAAACCTTCAAGTGTAAAATCATTTGTGCTAGGATACCATAAACCATAATTAGTTGTTCCATGAAGGTATCTAATAATATGCTTGACAGCAGTAAGATGAGATTCCTTTGGAGCAGCTTAGAATCTAGCACACCTGCACACACTAAACATGATATCTGGTCGACTGGCAGTTAGGTAAAGTAATGAGCCAATTATACCGCGATACTTAGTTTCATCAATAAGTTTTCCTGCCTCATCCTTATCAAGAGTACAAGTAGGACTAATTGGAGTTCCCATAACTTTTGAGTCAGACATTCCAAATTTTTGAATGAGTTCCTTGGCATACTTTGCTTGACAGATAAAGATTCCACTGTCAGTTTGATGAATTTGTAGTCCAAAAAGAATTTTAATTCTCCCATCATACTCATTTCGAACTCGCTTTGCATAAGATCAGAGAATTCCTTGCACATAGAGGGGTTAGAGCTTCCAAAAATAATATCATCAACATAAATTTGTATAATGAGATTTCCTAAGGAGGATCATTTAATAAAAAGTGTTGTATCGATCTTTCCTCTGAGAAAATCGTGACTTACCAAGAAGGAGCTTAAATGATCATACCATGCCCTAGGAGCTTGTTTAAGACCATATAAAGCCTTAGTTAATTTAAAAACGTGATAGGGAAATTTTGGATTTTCAAAACCTGACGGTTGTTTGACATATACTTCTTCTTCAATGAACCCATTTAGAAAAGCACTTTTGAAATCCATTTGAAAAGGTTTGAATTTCTTAAAAGAGGCATATGCAAGCAGAATTCTAATGGATTCCAACCTGGCAATAGGAGCAAAAGTTTCATCATAGTGAACTTCTTCCTGTTGTGAGTATCCTTGAGCAACAAGTCGGGCTTTGTTTCTAACTACTTCTCCGGCCTCATTTAGCTTGTTCCTGTATACCCATTTTGTGCCAATGATTGACGCATTTTCAAGTTTGGGAACTAGATTCCATACCATGTTCTTTTCAAACTGATCAAGTTCCTCTTCCATAGCTTTTACCCAATATTCATCTTTTAAGGCGTCACCAACTTTCTTTGGTTCACATTAAGAGATAAGAGCAAGATTTACATTATTCTTACTAGATGCTCTAGTTTTCATCCCTTCACTGATGTCTCCAATAACAAATTTCTTTGGATATTCAGGTTCGCTTCTCCATTCGTTTGGGATTGTTCCAATAGAAACATCAGTCGACTGAGGTGTTTCAGAAGTCGACTCGTAGGATGCCTTTTCTTCAGCGGGTCCTGTAACCACTGCAGTAGATATTTGACTGTCTTCTTCATCTACAATTTTTCTTGTCTCGGCCATGTGATTAGTATCATCAAATACAACATGAATAGACTCTTCAATAGATAAAGTACGTTTGTTAAAAATTCTATAGGATCTACTAGTAGGAGGAGAACCAAGAAATATACCTTCATCACTACGAGGATCAAACTTACCAAGGTTTTCCTTTCCATTATTGTGAACAAAACACTTACATCTAAAAGGATGAAAATAACTAATATTTGGTTTCTTACCAGTCCAGATCTCATACGGAGTTTTCTTAAGAATTGGTCTAATTAGACATCTGTTTAGAATATGCCACGCTGTACTTACTGCTTCAGCCCAAAAGTGATGTGATAAGTTTGTTTCCACGATCATTGTTCTTGCCATATCCGAAGGGGTTCTGTTCTTCCGTTCAACCACACCATTTTGTTGCGGAGATCGAGGTAAGGAGAAATTGTGTGTGTACCCTTGGTCATTGCAGAATTCTTCAAAAGCCTTGTTTTCAAATTCTCCTCCATGTTCACTTCTAATGGAAGTGATGTAATATCCTTTCTCACGCTAAACTTTCTCACAAAAAAACTTAAATTTCTTTAGAGTATCATCTTTATGAGCAAGAAATATTACCCAGGTGAAGCGAGAGAAGTCATCTATTATAACAAATGCATACCTTTTTCCTCCAATGCTAGAAGTTCTAGTAGGACCAACAAGATCCATATGAAGTAGCTGCAAAGGTTTAGATTGTTATACCCCGTACTTTGTACGTTGGAATATTCTAAGTTGGTTGCGACAAGTTATGGACAAGACTTTTAATTTTCGATTTTGTTGATTTTATTTTAAATGCACAAGTTGCATATTCATCTTTTTATTGGTATGGAGTATCAAGGGTAAACTTGAAATAAGGAAGATTTGGGGTTAAAAGTGAATTATGAAAAGTTAAGCATTTCATGAAAATTAAGGGCTAGAAGTGAAATTGTGGAAACTTAGTATTTCATGAAAATGGCCATGTGTGGGGTGTGGGCCATAGGCCACATGGAAGCATTATATATGTAACATTGGATGACTAATTCATCACATTTTTCATCATTCTCCACTTTAGAAAAATCAAGAAACTTGGAGAACCCAAAGAAGGGTTTCGGCCAACAAGGAGAAAAATGAAGATTAAAGATCTTCATCAAAAAATTATTTTCTTCTAGCTTTCATACCTATTGGAAGGTCCTAATCAACATGGAGTGGTTGTTGGGGCAAGCAAATCCCTTGTTCATGCAATTCCCAACCCTAGCCAAGTGAAGAACAAAGTGGAAAGGGTGAGTTTTAACCCTCTTTTTAACATGTTATGAATGGTTTGTGTATGTTGTGGGGTGTGGAAATGAAGGAAATTCATGAATATGTGGTGTTGTTGTTATAGCCGTGTATGTGTGGTGTGTGTGTGTGCATATGGTATTGTGTAGGAGTGGTAAATTAATTGTATCTAACATGTTTGGGTGTTGTTGTAATGTGTGAAAATGGATGGAAATCATGAAAATTTTGTATGTGGATGTTGGCCGAAAATGGGTTGTTTTGTGTGTTAGGGAATGAACAAATTTTATTTAGTATTTTTGGTTGTTGTTGTCATGGGTTATGTGATGAGGATGAAGGTATTGAATGATTCGAGTTGAAGTTGTAATTGTTGTGTTGTGGCCGTGTATGTGTGGTGTAAGGTAGAAGTGAAGAACTAATTTCATTTGGTATGTTTAGGATGTGGTGTTGTAGATTCTATGTGGTAAAATGAAGGCTTAATGGTTCAAAGTGAAGTTGAAATCATGTGGGCTGTTTTGGAACCTAATGTGATCTTAATACGGTTTCTTGTATTTTCGAGATTAATGTTGTTAAAGTATGGATTGTTAGTATGGTTTATGAATTTGGAAAAAAAGAAATGTGTTATTGATATTTCCTTGGACTTGGAAGGTTTCGGGTTGCCTTATGTTTTGGTTAAGTTGTTTTGAATAATTTTGTGGATTGTTGGAAATGTTATTGAATCATGGTTGAATGGTTTTGGATTGGTATTTGAACGCGTGGGCAATGATGTTGGGTTGATTATATATGTTGATTTGAACGTAATTGGAATGCCGTCGCATTGTGCGAAAAAAGGTTGTTGATGTTAAAGTGCGTTTTGAATTAATGGTTGATGTTGTTAAAATGGTTGTTGGTATTGTTATTGGTAATATTGGCCGAGTTGAATTCTCGGGGTTGTTGAACTTATAGGGGAAATGCTGCCCAAATTTCTGTAAATAAAGTGCGAGCTTGGAAATTGGATTCCTAAGTGCTTATGACTAATGTTTGGCGTCTAATGACGTGTTGTAGATTTTGAGAAGCCGAGACTTGAGTTTGGATTAGCTTAGGAAGCAATCAAGGTATGTAAAGCTTACCTTTCCTTCTTTTGGCATGTCTTAGATATGGCTAAGTTATGATATATTATGAGCTTCGGGGGTAATTCCATTCTTAAAATCCAAACATGTTTATGATTCGTATTTGCTTCTTGATGTTGGCATCCTTAATGTGGTCAAGCTATGGACCGTATGTCTTTGATACGATTGGATTTGAAATGCTATGTATACGGTTTGTTCCGAAAGGATCTTATGTTTAAAAATGTCCGTAACTTTCATAGACGAACGGATGGCTTTGATTAGTTCGTAGAAAGTCCTAAAAGTGAGTAACGTTCGTAACTTTCCGAGGCGGACTCGGATTGGTTTGACGTATAACTATGGTCCTTTGATATATTTATGACGTTCGATATGTTTCCGGGTGACGTCCGAAAGATGTTTGATATAACTTTTGTCCCGACTTTCAAATGTCAGTCCGTTTACACTATTTCTTATTGTAGTCGAATTATGGCCCTTATGTCTTTTGTATGAATAAATTTCTAAAGTTGCATAAAAGTTTGTTTTCAAAAGAATTTTGTTCCCAAACGAATCCGAAACTACGAACGCCCGTAAATTTCAAGAAAGGGCTCGGATCGCTTTGATATCTTCGCAAATGATTTCATGACGAGTAATGACTTTAAGTTTCATAGGCGGGCCCGCATTGGGTTGACGCTCGTCCGTGGGTCCCGCGACTTTCTTTGTTGGTTCTAACGACCTATTTTTGAAAAGAACTTAATATGACTATCTTTCCGACCCCCGAGTATGATTATATATTTATCGGTTGAGTCTGAAATAAGGATTTTTATGTACGTGATTTTGATACGTGACTATGGTTTCTGAAGTTCGGTTTGATATGTTCCCGAGTGATATTCGGAAGAAAACCTGATTTGACTATTGTTTCGGTTTTGAAATAACAGTTCGTTTTGATTATCCTATTGGGTCCTTGTAAGTGTTTTGCATTGCATATGGTTTCCCACGATTCTGCTTGTGCATTTTGTTATATGTCTTTCGCCGAGTCCCGGGCCGGTATGTTTTGTGCGCACTATGTGACATTGACCGCTGGATACTTGACCGCGGTATGTGTGATATTGACCGCTGCATACTTGACCGCGGTGTGTGTGATATTGACCGCTGGATACTTGACCGCGGTGTGTGTGATATTGACCGCTGGATACTTGATCGCGGTATGTGATGTGATGTTGCCGCTGGATTCTTGGCCGCGGTATGTGATGTTGCCGCTGGATTCTTAGCCGCGGTATGTGATGTTGCCGCTGGATTCTTGACAGCGGTATGTGTATGTGTGATATTGACCGCTGGGTACTTGACCGTGGTATGTGTATATGTGACATTGGCCGCTGGGTACTTGACCGCGGTATGTGTATATGTGATTTTGACAGTCTGGATTATGATCAGTCGGTTAATGTCAGCTCATATAAAATGTTTGATTGTCCGTATATATGAGGCAGAGACGTTTTACAAAAGAAAGCTAAGCATTTTGGCATCTGGATATGCACTTATTTTCTGTACTTCTGTTTCGATTATGACTCAGATTTGTTCACTGTATCTGATGCTTTGCATACTCAGTACATATTTCGTGCGACCCCACTTGCTTCGGGCATTTCATGTCGCACGGTACCCGGATGATGAGTAGATTATGTTAGCGAGGAGATGTTCCGGTGGATTGGCGAGCTCCATTTCTCTCGGAGTCTTTGCCGAATCAGAGTGCTTTTGTATGGTATCGGAAGTTATGGTAGAGACTTTGCAGACAGTGTCGTGTGTATAAGACGTCTGTTTGTAAGCGGCTATGTAAGCCAGTGTATCAGTATGCCTTATGTTGCAGATTTGTTATGACTACGGATTGTATTTGATTTGAAAAAGATGAAAAGCATGTTTGATTTTTCGAAAAATTTTCATTATGTGCTTATGTCATGTTTTGCAGGCCCAGTATGATTATGAGTATGACGAAAGTTAGCGGGTTCGCTCGGCCCTAGGTAAGGGTCGGGTGCCCATCACACCCTATCGGATTAAGGGTGTGACAAATTGGTATCAGAGCAGTTCGTCCTAAGGGTTGTCTGCAAAGTCGTGTCCGGTAGAGTCCTGTTTATGGTGTGTTGCGCGCCACATTTATAAACAGGAGGCTACGGGGCATCTAGGGTGGTTACTCTTCTTTCACATCTGAGATCGTGCCATAGAGCCAAGTCATAGGAAATGAGATTTCTTGCACTAATCTTTGATTTCAGCAGAATAATGGCAGCGATAGAAGAAAGGGATTGATGATGTTGGAAGTTACTAAGCACACAGGTAAGCAAAGGCATGAAAGATATATGTTGGGAAAGATACTGAAGTTGCGATTGAAATACAAGTTGAAGATTAAAGGGGGAAAGCAAACAAGAAAGTGTAACAGGTGCCGTTTGAATTGGGCATACGAGGTATGTTTATCATTTGTGTATTGTTGATGATATTGGGAGCCCTGTGTGGCTGCGATATGATACGATATGTATATATGTATTTTGGCCCTGCGAGGCATTGTTGGTATTCCCTGTGTACAGGTTTTGAGATAGTAAGAAATATAAAGGAAACTCTGCCGAAATTTTTCCAGAAATAAAGAAAAAATGAGATGTGGATTTGTAATCCGACTTGAAAGGTCGTGTCCACCGTAATGGTAAGATTTGAGTAAGTTGCGAGTATGGCTGACCTCGGGAAAGAAGTAATAGTATGATTAAGACAAGAGTAAGAGGGAGAAGAATTGTGATGGATATGAATATATTGATAAGACAGCTTGCGAGATACTAAGGATAAAGTTGATGAGAAAGGGGAAAGAGTTAAGAAGTGTTATATTATGGGATTGGTTACGAATAAGATATAATGTGAATATATAATGGGGATTGTTATGAAAATAAGTGAAGCCTAGTGTGAAAGTGGCCAAGGTTATGATGTGATCTATGTAGCTAGAATACAAAGGCAAGTGTGAAACGGAAAAACAAGCTATGGAACGAATAAGGAAGGGTTGAGTTAAAGATTAAGAGACGACACGAGATAATGTGCCTAGAATGTTACAAGTGGAGTAAAGGGAATTACAAGAAGAAAAAGTTTAAATCGAGATTCTTAAGACCCTATACGATTAGTTGAACATTCGAGGACGAATGTTCTAAAGGGGGAAAGGATGTTATACCCCGTACTTTGTACGTTGGAATATTCTAAGTTGGTTGCGACAAGTTATGGACAAGACTTTTAATTTTTCGATTTTGTTGATTTTATTTTAAATGCACAAGTTGCATATTCATCTTTTTATTGGTATGGAGTATTAAGGGTAAACTTGGAATAAGGAAGATTTGGGGTTAAAAGTGAATTATGGAAAGTTAAGCATTTCATGAAAATTAAGGGCTAGAAGTGAAATTGTGGAAACTTAGTATTTCATGAAAATGGCCATGTGTGGGGTGTGGGCCATAGGCCACGTGGAAGCATTATATATGTAACATTGGATGACTAATTCATCACATTTTTCATCATTCTCCACTTTAGAAAAATCTAGAAACTTGGAGAACCCAAAGAAAGGGGTACATTCGAAGCCATGAGGAGAAAAATGAAGATTAAAGATCTTCGTCAAAAATTATTTTCTTCTAGCTTTCATACCTATTGGAAGGTCTGTCAACATGGAGTGGTTGTTGGGGCAAGCAAATCCCTTGTTCATGCAATTCCCAACCCTAGCCAAGTGAAGAACAAAGTGGAAAGGGTGAGTTTTAATCCTCTTTTTAACATGTTATGAATGGTTTATGTATGTTGTGGAGTGTGGAAATGAAGGAAATTCATGAATATGTGGTGTTGTTGTTATAGCCGTGTATGTGTGGTGTGTGGCCGTGTGCATATGGTATTGTGTAGGAGTGGTAAATTAATTGTATCTAACATGTTTGGGTGTTGTTGTAATGTGTGAAAATGGATGGAAATCATGAAAATTTTGTATGTGGATGTTGGCCGAAAATGGGTTGTTTTGTGTGTTAGAGAATGAACAAATTTTATTTAGTATTTTTGGTTGTTGTTGTCATGGGTTATGTGATGAGGATGAAGGTATTGAATGATTCGAGTTGAAGTTGTAATTGTTGTGTTGTGGCCGTGTGTGTGGTGTAAGGTAGAAGTGAAGAACTAATTTCATTTGGTATGTTTAGGATGTGGTGTTGTAGATTCTATGTGGTAAAATGAAGGCTTAATGGTTCAAAGTGAAGTTGAAATCATGTGGGCTGTTTTGGAACCTAATGTTATCTTAATATGGTTTCTTGTATTTTCGAGATTAATGTTGTTAAAGTATGGATTGTTAGTATGGTTTATGAATTTGGAAAAAAAAAGAAAAGCGTTGTTGATATTTCCTTGGACTTGGAAGGTTTCGGGTTGCCTTATGTTTTGGTTAAGTTGTTTTGAATAATTTTGTGGATTGTTGGAAATGTTATTGAATCATGGTTGAATGGTTTTGGATTGGTATTTGAACGCGTGGGCAATGATGTTGGGTTGATTATATATGTTGATTTGAACGTAATTGGAATGCCGTCGCATTGTGCGAAAAAAAAAAGGTTGTTGATGTTAAAGTGCGTTTTGAATTAATGGTTGATGTTGTTAGAATGGTTGTTGGTATTGTTATTGGTAATATTGGCCAAGTTGAATTCTCGGGGTTGTTGAACTTAGAGGGGAAATGCTGCCCAAATTTCTGTAAATAAAGTGCGAGCTTGGAAATTGGATTCCTAAGTGCTCATGACTAATGTTTGGCGTCTAATGACGTGTTGTAAATTTTGAGAAGCCGAGACTTGATTTTGGATTAGCTTAGGAAGCAATCAAGCTATGTAAAGTTTACCTTTCCTTCTTTTGGCATGTCTTAGATATGGCTAAGTTATGATATGTTATGAGCTTCGGGGGTAATTCCTTTCTTAAAATCCGAACATGTTTATGATTCGTATTTGTTTCTTGATGTTGGAATCCTTAATGTGGTCAAGCTATGGACCGTATGTCTTTGATACGATTGGATTTGAAATGCTATGTATACGCTTTGTTCGAAGGATCTTATGTTTAAAAATGTCCGTAACTTTCATAAAACGAACCGGATGTGCTTTGATTTGTTCGTAGAAAGTCCTAAAAGTGAGTAACGTTCGTAACTTTCGAGGGGCGGACTCGGATTGGTTTGACGTATAACTATAGTCCTTTGATATATTTATGACGTTCGATATGTTTCCGGTGACGTCCGAAAGATGTTTGATATAACTTTTGTCCCGACTTTCAAATGTCAGTCCGTTTACACTATTTCTTATTGTAGTCGAATTATGGCCCTTATGTCTTTTGTATGACTAAATTTCTAAAGTTGCATAAAAGTTTGTTTTCAAAAGAATTTTGTTCCCAAACGAATCCGAAATTACGAACGCCCGTAACTTTCAAGAAAGGGCTCGGATCGCTTTGATATCTTCGCAAATGATTTCATGACGAGTAATGACTTTAAGTTTCATAGGCGGGCTCGGATTGGGTTGACGCTCGTCCGTGGGTCCCGCGACTTTTCTATGTTGGTTCTAACGACCTATTTTTGAAAAGAACTTAATATGACTATCTTTCCGACCCCCGAGTATGATTATATATTTATCGGTTGAGTACGGAATAAGGATTTTTATGTACGTGATTTTGATACGTGACTATGGTTTACGAAGTTCGGTTTGATATGTTCATCGATATTCGGAAGAAAACCCGATTTGACTATTGTTTCGGTTTTGAAATAACGGTTCGTTTTGATTATCCTATTGGGTCCTTGTAAGTGTTTTGCATTGCAATGGTTTCCCACGATTCGCTGCGTACTTTGTTATATGTCTTTCGCCGAGTCCGGCCCAAGATGTTTTGTCGCACTATGTGACATTGACATTTTGGATACTTGACCGCGGTATGTGTGATATTGACCGCTGGATACTTGACCGCGGTGTGTGTGATATTGACCGCTGGATACTTGACCGCGGTATGTGTGATATTGACCGCTGGATACTTGACCGCGGTATGTGTGATATTGACCGCTGGATTCTTGACCGCGGTATGTGATGTGATGTTGCCGCTGGATTCTTGGCCGCGGTATGTGATGTTGCCGCTGGATTCTTGACCGCGGTATGTGTATGTGTGATATTGACCGCTGGGTACTTGACCGCGGTATGTGTATATGTGACATTGGCCGCTGGGTACTTGACCGCGGTATGTGTATATGTGATTTTGACAGTCTGGATTATGATCAGTCGGTTAATGTCACCATATAAAATGTTTGATTGTCCGTATATATGAGGCAGAGACGTTTTACAAAAGAAAGCTAAGCATTTTGGCATATCCGGATATGCCAACATTTTTTCTTCTTACCGTTTCGATTATGACTCGGTTTTGTTCGCTGTATCTCTCGCTTTGCATATAGCATATTTCGAAATGACCCCGCTTTCTTCGGGGGTGCGTTCATGCCGCGCGGTACCCACAGATGAGTAGATTATGTTAGCGGTGGAGATGTTCCAAACAGATTGGCGAGCTCCATTTCCTCCAGTGCTTCTAGAGTCAGAGTGCTTTTGTATGGTATCGGAAGTTATGGTAGAGACTTTGCAGACAGTGTCGTGTGTATAAGACGTCAGTTTGTAAGCGGCTATGTAAGCCGGTGTATCAGTATGCCTTATGTTGCAGATTTGTTATGACTACGGATTGTATTTGATTTGAAAAAGATGAAAAGCATGTTTGATTTTCCAAAAAATTTTCATTATGTGCTTATGTCATGTTTTGCGGGCCCAGTATGATTATGAGTATGACGAAAGTTAGCGGGTTCGCTCGGCCCTAGGTAAGGGTCGGGTGCCCATCACACCCTATCGGATTAAGGGTGTGACATAGATGTAGACACAATATCTTTTGAATTGAAGGAGTTTCTAGTTTGTTTACCTTTTTGACACGAATCGCATATATGATATTTGGTGTAATTGAGTTTTGGCAATCCTATTACAAGATCCTGTCTTGCTAGTTTCTCAATTAGGCGCATCCTTGCATGACCAGGCTTCTTGTGCCACATCCACGGATCTTCTCCCATTGAAGCCAGACATATATGACCTGTAGGATTTTTGACAGAGTCCAGAGTATACACATTTTTGTTTCTGCTTCCAGGAAGAATCTTTATCCCAGGACACAACCTGTTTTACTAAACCTTACCTCAAGATCAGAGTGTTACACCTCGGAAAATTTCCCGTTAGCGTGTAGTGAATAGACTAGCGAAGGGTACGATGTAGATGATGTTCGGGCAAGTAAGAAATAGTCTTTAATGGTCCTAATTAAGATTTCAAATACATTTGAAGTAGGAGACGAAAGTTGTTAAGGAAAGTAAGGTATATGTCATGTGTCGGGCAAGATTTACAAGTATCAAATTAATGATGACTTAATGAAGTTTTGGAGAAGAGTTATAACGTCCCTTTGATTGTTAATGAAGTGTTAAATAAGTGTTAAGAAGGTTCCACAAGGATTAAAGAACAAACAAATAAAGGAATTGAGAGTGTGGGAACTTTGGTAAAACTTAGCAAAATTTTCAGACAAAATTTTGGTCCAAATTGGTGGGGGCATATCTCCTAGAATAAGAGAAGTTTTCGTGTGTTTCTTTCAAATTGAAGATCATCGAGTCTAGTTTCCAACGCAACAAACCACTCGTCAATGTGATGTCTGAGTAAAAAGTTATGGCCATTCCCCCCCGGGCTCGGCCCCCAGGAAAACCCCGCGGGGCCATTTTACCTTGGGGGGGAATTTTTACGGCCCGTAGAAAAATTTTACGGCCCCAAAT
>NC_081350.1:7763153-7780259 GCF_029784015.1 Lycium ferocissimum
GCCATATTCGACGAGCATGACGATGATCTGATGACATATTTTCACTTTGTAGGACTTTCATCGTCGAAGCACTTCAACGGACCGTCGATCATGTCGATGGTGCAAGTCGATGATCTGATGACTTTGTCATTTTACAGGAACTTATCGACGAGGCAACTCGACAGACGGTCGAGCATGTTGACGGTCCGTCCTTAATGCATATCAGAACAGATCACTTTTTCTCCCCATTTTTCGCTTTCCGAGCATTCTAACTTCAAAATACCTACACAACACACAAAACACATACACAAACTTGCTCGAAAACAAGTAAAACTTAGAGTTAAAAAGCATTAGATGTGCCATAATTTCATGGCACATCAGTTAAAATTGCTCATTTATTCCATGTGTGTTGTTGAGAGTCTGGTGGGAGGGCGAGAGTTACTAGGTTGGATGAAGGTAGGGCATGGTTATGATTTAGTAGAATACCTTATATTTTGGGAATAAAATGAGTGAACTTCGAGAGTGAAAAAGGTAAGGGGCGAGGTGGTAATAATCCTTATTTAAAACCCTGAGGTTCATTGGCTTACCTACTTATCTTATTGACTTTATATTGTATTGCGTGAACTAATATTAGTCGACCTATGATGCTTACCAATACGTGTGTTGTACTGATACTACTCTTGCTACGCCCTTTCTGGGGTAGATGTGTTGCAGGTCTTAGCTGAAGTTTCGTCGCGTAGATCTATCGGATATTATCCTACAGCTTCGCCTATCTCACTCCCGGTGGAGGCTGTGTCATTTATTTGTCTTCTTGTATTTTAGGCGCTCTTGTACCTGACTAGACTAGATCTCAGGGAATTCTTTCGGATTTTTGTTGTATTTTAAATGAGTCTGTAAGAAGTGTCTACTTTAAATTCTATAAATTTTAAAGATGGTTGTTGTATGTTTCAAGGGTTGAGTTTACAGGTAAGGGTTCGCCTACTAGGTTAGTAATATGGTAGGGGCCCGCACCACTTGTGGGTTGGGTCGTGACAGAAAGTATCTCAACCGTGTGCACACATGCTAAATAGTATTGTTTCCCCAAATAGTCATGACCTGTAGGGGACTCATGGTGTCCATGTACCACTCACTCCGGAACTGACCTCAGATCACGAGCCCATAACTCATCCTCACCCCCTGTCAAATGTGCCTTTGTATATATATTTATATCTCTGTATCTGATCACAATATGAATCTTAACGTATTTCTAGTCCAACAGTCAATATAGAACATGATCAGTCAATAATATCAATGTCAATGAATACAAGGCACCATGCCACAAGTCATAACAAGACAAGGATAATTCAATTCAATAACAGCAAGAATATGCCACCATCTCAATCAACAAGAATGGTATATATTGACTTCTTCCTTCTCAAAACACAACAATTTCATCTCACGTTTCGATATATGAAGAAATGGCGACAAGCGCACATAATCAGAATTCATACTAACTAATTTATACTTTCTCCTATCAACTTTACTACACATGCAATCAAATAACCAAAGTCTAACACAAGTAAATTATAACCTACCTCAAAGTCGAACTAGAACAATGCAATTATTCTGCAATAGCTTTCCCCTTTCACAAAGCTTCGGAACGTTCAAAGGCTAGAAATCGTAACACTATGTGTGTATTGGATTATCTACTCAACAAAATGACAATTGGGAAAAGAGAGCCCAACCATTCTTACCCTTTTCAATGGGTTTTCTAATCAGTTCATCCCCTTTCAAACAGGTTTTTTTAGGCTAAAGTTCCCATTTTTATTAGAACCCTAAGTCTCAATATGCAATTTCCTCTATAAATAATCAATGCTCATCCTAGAAAGTGATACTCTACACTCCTAGATGAATAAACAATAATAAAATGAATAGCCCATTCGTTATCCAAGGGTTTACTATTTCTGGGGTTCCAATCTTTCATTCACCATTAGAAGACCTTAAGCTAGTCGTGGAACTTAAGGAAAAATAGGGAAAGAACTACGTAGATATTAGAATTTACCTTCAATGAGGTGCAATGCCCTATCCTTAGAAAATCACCACTTACTGTTCTTGGGAACTGTTTTGGTGTTATATATGGGATGAGTTCAAAATATGAAATATAAAACACAGTTTTTGCCTCCCATCAACAGCTGTAGCTATAGTGGTCACGCTATAGCGGGAAAGATCCCGCTATGCCGGACCTCATTAAGTTTCCTAACTTCTGAGGCAGCCTCGCTACGACAGACTGGCTACAACGGTACTACCAACCCTGCAGCGGTCCATATTGACCAGTAGCGCAAGTTTTTCAACTAGTCTTTCACCCAAAATCTCAATATGTAACAACCAAACGGGTCGTTATAGTCTTTCCGGCATTTTTCCCCCTTTTTGAGCTTGGTTAGCTCATATTTGACCCGAGGAGCTCGTTGACACGCTTCTCGAGATGTCTAGACTTGATTCGGGTGACTTTTTTTGAAATATGAGCTTAAAGCGAAAAAGAGTTGAGTCAAAGTTGACATTTGGGTAAACGGACCTTTTTTGAAAATCCGTTAATTTCGAGAGGTCCGGAAGGCCATTTAGAACTTGTGTGTATATCTGGTTTGTTCCCCAATGCACTCAGATGCATTTTGGGACTTGGGATGAGAAATTAGAATTGAGGAATCGGGGATTGACTCGGTCAACGAGACCTTTGTTGAGAATTTCGAGGCTACGAGCGTGTTCGTAGCGTGTTTTTATGTGTGTTTGTGCATGTGGTTTGTAAGCAGATAGCCTCGGGAATGAGTCGGGCATTCGAGATTGAAGGGTGAAAATTTGTAAGTTTCTGGTGTCAAAAATTTGTAAGTTTCTGGTGTCTGGTGCCCACTTTAGTGGCATCACTGCAAACCGATGAGCCACGACGAGTGCCTGACCACTGCGGATCGGGCACCCCTAACCTGCTCTTATTCGATACAAAGCATCCTGGTGGCCCATTTTTACCTGATATTCGTTTGATACTGCCCGCTATAACATTCATACGACACAATTACTCAAGAGTCTCAAAAATCATGCATGTGAATATACATAGGTATATATAAGCATACGAGCGAAGATGGCGCTGCATCGGCTACACTGTGCACCAAAATAAGAAACAACCAAAACTGCAAGACAGCCCCACTATACACAACTGTCTACAGACCTCTGTGGATTACAAATTGTAGAAAGGACAAGACAAGGCCCCTGTCATACCCATATATCTATATATCAAAAAAGCATACCAAAAGGGCCCGCGCCTCGGATCAATGGAGCGCACCGACCGCCGCCGAGAGAGATCTATTGGTCTGGACCGTCTGGCTGGCTACCTGATCCTGCGGGCATAAACGCAGCGTCCACAAGAAGGGACGTCAGTACGAATAGTGTACTGAGTATATAAGGCATGAATGATATCATAATAAGAGACGTGAAATATAACATACAGTAAAGAGATAACCTGTACATCCAATTGCCTCATAAGGCAGATACCAGGCATGCTTAGCTTTTTTTTTTTTTTTTTTTTTTTTTTTTTTTTGAAAAACATTTCTCATAAATGTATACATAAAATAGAATTGCTGCGGAACGTGCAGCCCGATCCAAAAGCATATCATTTTGCCGCGGAACGAACGGCCCGATCCATATATATATATATAATAGTGCCGAGGAACAAACGGCCCAATCCATTTAACCATATATCCTGCGTCCGGGCATCCTGCGTCTGCGACGATATCATAGTATACCAACTGATTAGGTGGCTATGCGTATATAACGCCTCGCCCTTTTCCCATAACCCCATATATGCATATATACATATATATATATATATATATATATATATATATATATATATATATATATATATATAAATATATTAACCTCAGTAGCATGCATGAGAACTCAAAGAACGGTACGACTCTATCGGAGTAACGTAAGGTCGGTAAACTCCGATTATATTATGGAATAATTATAATCACTCTATCTCACCTTGAAGGAACAACTATTATAAGGTGAGATCAACAACAATGAATAAAATCGAGAAAATCATGAAATAACTCAACATTCTTATAATAACAGTGAAATCATAAACTTAGAACCTTTAAACATAAAATCATCATTATCATTGTAATCATCATAGAAACATTCTCATCTTTAACATCATGAGAAGCTTTAAGAATCATGAACTTCTAGCTTTTGAAAACAAGGAGGTTATGGAAACATTTATGGAATCATAACATAGGAATCATGCCTTTGAAAGAAAGGGACGAGCCTTAACATACCTTTTTGGTCGCCTTAACTTTAAGTACTCAACACTTGTCCTCCCAGGCTTGTAAATCTATATTCAAGAAAATTTATACTATTTATAGACTAACCTTTATACACTTGTCTTAATCCTTTAAATAAATCTTTCTAGAGTTGTCGAAATTCGGGCAGCATCTCCCCTATTTATATGCCTAGCTCGAAATCACAATCCAATAACCAACAACAACAACAACAACAACAATACCAACATCACAACAACATTATCAACACCAATATGCTCCATGAAACATCCCACATGATGTTTCTTTAGTCTAATAATCGATTCATTAATTATATGATATTCCAACGGTTTTACTCTGGGAAGTTAATCCCAATTGGCAACAACAATACCAACATCATTATCAACGTCAGATACATATGAAAAATAGCACCATAATTCTTTTTTGTAACTCCATAAACTCCATTCCATATCACAATTATATTCTAACTTCAAACCATAATATCTTCCAACTTTCTACACTAAAGCCTTCCAAAACAATTCCAAAACAATAAATGAAGTATAGGGTCTTTATCATAGGATGGAGAATACACAAAATCTAAGCATAGTTTATGCCCACAAGATCAATACATCTTCAAGAACCATGAGTTAGTTCCCTTGATATACCTTTCTAAATCTTCAACTAAGATCCTTAATTAATTTGGTTATGGAAACTTTGTCTGGAGTTCTTGGAAGTTCATAGTTTTTTCTAGAACTTTGGTGAGCTTCTTCATCTGATTTTTGGTGAAAAAAATGGCACTTTTCCCCTTTTATAAGGTTCTAAATTCGGGGGGTCACTGTAGCAGTACTGTAGCGTCGGTACTGTAGCATTACTGTAGCGTCGGTTACTGTAGCACGTGTTTCTGCTCTGTCAGCCTAACTTGTAACATCCATAATTCTCTACTCGGATATCGTATCGACGAGCGGTTTATTGCGTTGGAAATTAGACTTGACAAACTTCATTTTAATCTTTTGAAACACCTTAAAACTCCTAATATACTAGGAGATATAGCCCTCCAAATTTGACCCAAAATTCTATCAATTTTTTTTCAAATTTTCGACAAACATATTTTCTTCGATTTGCTTGATCCCGGAATCTTTCGAAACTCTCCATACATGATATTTATCATTAATCATACTTGATAATGGTCATGTCCTTTGGTTCCAAGGTTGTCCTTCCCGGTGACGACTTACAAGATCATAATCCATCCTTTACTTAACAATATACTTAATAATGCTTCGTTCCTCACAATCCAAAGTTGTTTTACCTAGCCATAACTCGACATATTTACATTCAAATTAAACCAGTGCTTCTCCGAGGTGCGAGGTGTAACACATCAGCACCGTGGCAGCGATACCGCTGAAGCGGTCACCCTGCCGCTGGAGTAGTCATTGCCATTTGGGCGTGACTACTGTAGCGGTCATGGCAGCACTGGAGTGGCACCCCTGAAGCGGCCTTAGCGTCGCAGGTGATGGGTAGTTAGTTCATTATATAAAGTGTTAAAAGCCCTTAGTCTATCATTTAATACTATTCCGAAATTTGAGCTCTTGGGAACTATTCTTGAGGATTACTGGTGAAGATTCTTGGTTGTAAGTTCTCCTAACGCTCTTGCTATTTTGTTGCTACTAATCATCTTAGAATTCCTCTTTCCTCATTAGTTCATTGGTAATGGAAGATTAAAAGTGATTTTTGATCGATTTTTTATCTAGGCTTAATAATGGTGAAATTGATGGGTTATGCTAGATTATGATATATCTAAAGTTGTTAATCCTATATCTCCCATTATTAGTGTTGAATTCTTGAATCTAAAGGTTAGGGTTTATACCCAAAATTGAGGGTTTTGCTTGAAATTCAAAATTAGGTGAATCCTAGAGTTAATTTAGCAATTAGTTGTTGGGTTTTGACCATCTAGTGCTTCATTTGGTAGTTTACTCCCGAATTTCCCGTTTTGACCTTATGGGCCCCGTTTCACCAAATTCTTGGGTCGATTTTGACCCCAATTGAATGATAGCAATATAGGTATCGATCTTCATGATTTCTAATCTAGATTTTGAATATGCCTAGAATTCTTTGATCTTGAGGATCAGCGGAAGGTGAAAGCGAAGGAGTGACTATTGGTGTTTTACAGTTCCACCATCCAGGTAGGTTATCGCTTGCCCTTGGTAATACTTCGTTTAGCGAAGCATATATATATATATTTGGATTATATTGTCGAATAAAGCATGTAAACCTTCGAGTATGAAGTTGGGCTGGATATTGTATTAGGTTGGGCCCTGTTGTGTGATTGGGGCTAGCCACCCCGTTGTTTTGTGATTGAGTTGTCCTATTGTTATGGGCTTGATACCGCATAACGATAGCGAATATTGGAGACTATTGAGATATCTTGTTCGTGATATTGTTGTCACGACCCAACTAGGGGCCATGATGGGTTCCCGGAGCTGACTACCGAGCACCACTCATCATACTATCTATCGTACTCACCCTGGACATACATCAACCTTAATACAAGACTTATCACGAAACCATGTCTAAATATCTCCCAAAAAATATGTATAAACATAGGATCATAAGGCTACAAAATAATGTACAAAATCTACCATGAAGAAGTCATATAACACCTACAACCCACACATAAGCATCTACGAGCCTCTAACTAGAGTACTGAAGTCATAAGGACAGGACGCACAGACCCTCCACACCCCAATATTTACTCAAAATAATTACCAAGAAATGGCGACTTCGGAGTAGTGGAGTGCTTCTGCAAATCTGCTGAAAAAGCTCTTAAGCGTCTGCACCGTCTCCCTGTCTACCTGTGGGTATTAACACAGCGCCCATAAAGAAAAAGGACGTCAGTATGAACAATGTACTGAGTTTGTAAGGCATGTATGTCAACATAATAAAGGATCAAGAAAACATGAGATGAAGAGATAACCTGTAACTGATTGCCTCTTAAGGCGGAATCATACATGCTAACTTTCATAATACAACATCATGTCATGTATATATATATATATATATATATATATATAATGGTCGTCTATGTAGGTACGGTGTGATCATTATTAGCCCTCGTCCGGGCCTCCCGCGTCCGGGGTAAAACATCTCAAGCCGTCCACTAGTGGTGTCTGCCCATGCCGTATAGACATGGTGTAATCATCATCATCATAGCTTCCCACTACGGCTGTCGTAGTGGTGACTGCCCAGCCATATAGGCACGGTGCAATCATATGTATACATAACATAATGCATGCATAAGAGCTCAAGAAAAGGCTATAACTCTATCTGAGTGACGTAAGGTCGGTAACCTCCGATTAAGTTATGGACTAGTCATGGTCGTCATCTCTCACCTTGAGGGAACTAGTAACATGAGGTGAGATTAACAACAAGAAACAACCTCAATGAAATCATAAAAATAAGAATATCGGGCTCATCATGGGATCATTGTCATTATCATGATCATGGGACATATCTCATTTCTATCTCATAAGGAGCTCTTAAGAACCTTTAGACTTCATCTTTTAGGATGTAAGAAGATCATGGGGATATCGAAAAGAAGGTCATGCCTTACATACCTTTACGCCTCTCTAACTTTGCCGACTAAACGCCTCCTCCAAGTTCACTATTCTACATTCAAGAGAATTTGTATGAAGATTAGACAACCGGAAACATACTTAAACTTAAGCTAAAGCTACTAAGGGCTAACGAAAATTGGACAACACTTCCTTTGTTCCTACAACTTCCTCCATATAATATAACAACTCCCAAACATCAATAACAACATTCCTAATATCGTAATCAATAACTCCTTCAAATTCAACATTATCCAATTCTCACAATTCCTTATCAAAATGAATCATGACCCTAACTATGGCGTAACACCGTATTCGTTCTCATATAATACTTCTTTAATGTCATTTGTATCCTTTACAACAAGGTTTCACTCATAACATATCGAGAATCATGTTTCATGTGAAACTACTATTCAAGAATACCATTATTTCCACATTTGAACTCCATATTCCACTTTCTTCCCCAATCTAAGTCATTCAACCACTCAATACTCTTAATAGCATGGAATGAGTATAAAACTTACCTTTGATTAGGTATGAATGAGCCTTGGATGAAAATACTTCACTTGGAGAAAACCCTAACTTCAACTCCAAAGGAATTTCCTGCTTCCATTAACCATAGCTAGCATCCTTGCACTTGATTTCACTAATTTTTGGCATTTGATCTTTGATCTCTCTTCAATTTGTGTTCATAAGATGTATGGAGTGTTCTAGAGGTTTCAAGAAGTATGGAGGAAATGAGAAATGAAAATAATAACTTGGGGTCTTATATTTATAATTGGAAAAATCTGACCCGTCATGGATTATACGGACACTTATACGGTCTATATAAACTTATACGGTCGGTATAAGTGACCGTGAAATTGCACCAACAACCATCCTTTCTGTAACCATTATACGGTACCTTATACGGTTCGTATAATTTTATACGGTTCGTATATGTAACCGTATAATACTCCTAGTGATCACCTCTCACTGTGACGGTTATACGGACGATTTTACGGACCGTGTAAAATTGTACGGACCGTACAAATGGTCATATAACCCACCTTTTTCCGAAGTCATTCTCCTTGATTCATTTGATCTTCGATCCTTATGGAACCTTCTTAACACTTGTTTAACACTTCATTAAAAATCTAGGGAGCATTATAGCTCTTCCTCAAGACATTATTAACTCACATTAGCTCGGTACCTTGCAAAGCCTTCCCAAAACACGACTTATACTTCGCCTTCCTCAATGAACTTTCTTTCCTTGCCTCAAATGTCTTTGGAATCTTAATTAGAATTGTTAAGTGCCCCTTCTTACTTGTAGGGACATCCTATACATCTTACCCTGCGTTAGTCTATTTACCGCACAACAACATAAAATTTTCCGTGGTGTAACACTCTCCCCCCTTAAAAACATTCGTCCTCGAATGTTAAGTTCTCGGGAATTCTACAGAAATTTCGCTAGAGTTTCCCCTGTAATATAGCGCTACCATCCTGTCATAACAATACACAATAACATTACCTCACAGGGCTATAACACAATGGCAAGAAAATATGGCCACACACGCCCAAAAGCATTATAAGAAAGCATTACATACCTTATGATAATGGTGCCTCATCTTGAATCTCTTTCGGGGGTGGAAACAGTTGCAGACATTTGGACTTCATGTTTTCTTCCACTTCCAAGTCATTTGCTCTCAGTTATTGTTTCTCCATAAGACCTTAACCGAAGCTACCTCTTTATTTTTGAGTTTTCGCACTTGTCTGTCCAGTATGGAAATGTGTACCTCTTCATAAGCCAATTTTTCGGTAACTCGAACATCATCCACTGGCACGATCCTAGATGGATCTCCAACACATCTGCGGAGCATCGACACATGGAAAATCGGATGAACTGGCTCAAGTTCTGAAGGTAAGTCCAGCTCATAAGCCACTTGGCCCACTTTGCGGACAATCTCATAAGGTCCAATATATCGAGGACTAAGTTTTCTCTTCTTGTCGAATCTCATTACACCTTTCATTGGTGACACTTTTAGGAATGCCCAGTCATTGATTTGAAATTCCAGGTTTCATCAGCGATTGTGTGCATAAGATTTTTGGCGACTTTGGGCTGTCAACAATCGATCTCAGACCACCTTGATCTTTTCCACTACTTGTTGAATCAACTCCGGACCTATTAATTGTACCTCTCTTACTTCAAACCACCCAATTGGCAATCTACACTTCCTTCCATACAGAGCTTCATACGGAGCCATCTGGATGCTGGAATGATAACTATTATTATAGGCAAATTCGTTAAGTGGTAAATGTTCATCCCAATTGCCTTCAAAATCCAGTATACATGCCCGCAAGCATCGGAGCCTCGGTGACATTGACCCAAATGAAGCCTACCACATGGCTGCATCGTGGTAACGATAGTCTCCTCCCCCGGGATCACCTCCAAGCGGGAACCCGAACTCTCTAAGCTCGGCTACGTACGGATAAATGGGGCGGTCAAATCTGCCCGCAAATCGAGGAGGGCACTGGTTGCCCGGCCGGCCCAAATATCAGAATCTTTGTTGCCGCTAGCCGCTTCTATACTCACTGCTAGCACCGGCAGATCTAGCTCTCTTGCTCTGCCCTCTATTAATATCGCGCTCATCCTTTTGTGGTTATTGCTGCTCTTCTAAATTTTGAGCGTGGGCCTGAATGTGGGAAATGTCTATCCCCTCCTGCAATGAAGCTGTCAAGCAATCTTACAAATGTGGCTCTAGGCCACTCACAAATCGAAATACTCTATCTCCCATATCGACCACCATGGTCGGAGCATACCGGGCCAATGAATTGAAACGAAGAATATATTCCCGAGCACTTATATTCCCTTACTTTAGATTCAGAAACCTATCAGCTCGGGCCCTTCGAACTTCAGGTGGCAAATAGTAACAAAGTAAAGCATCTACGAATTTCTGCCAAACCGGGGAAGTTGTATTTTCCTTCCTCGAAGATATCCAGTTATTATACCATAGAACCGCCACATCACGGAGCCTATAAGATGCCAACTCCACGGACTCCATATCAGAAGCATGAATAATCCTCAGCGTCCTCAACATCTCGTCTATAAAATCTTACGGGTCCTCATCCGGTTTCGACCCAAAAAAATTTGGCAGATTCAAACTCATAAAATCACGGGCTCTGGGACTTGTGGCTCTATCACCCGAACCCGCACTCTATCGCTGAGCCTGGACGGCAACCAACTGAGTCAGTAATTGAATGGCATCGGTCATCTGTTGACCTGAAGCACCCGGAGTAGGAACTGGGGGCACTGGAGCTAGATCTGAGGCCCCTTTATGCTCCTCCAAAATAGGAGGAGTGTGAAAGGTATGAGATGGAGCCTCATTATAGGACTCACCCTCCTCTATATTTGCCGGTAACTCCGGTTTGACCCGCCTTCCTATTGCAGTCTTGCCCTTCTGGCGGCGGTTGCTTTCCTCTTTACCGGCATCGCTGAAATCATAATGCACAATTCTGGAAAAGGAAATCTTATAGCGCAGCTCTATAGCACGATCTATGAAGAAGAAAAACGGTCATTATTCCTAAATGCCCCGCAGCCTCTTGTTTATAAGTGTGGTGTGCATCACACCCATAAACAAGACTCCACTGGACACGGCTCGTAGACACACACTAGGACAGAATCAAGCTCTGATACCACTTTTGTCACGACCCAACTAGGGGCCATGATGGGTACCCGGAGCTGACTACCGAGCACCACTCATCATGCTATCCATCATACTCACCCTGGACATACATCAACCTCAATACAAGACTTATCACGAAACCATCTCTAAATATCTCCCAAAACATATGTATAAACATAGGCCCATAAGGCTATAAAATAATGTACAAAATCTACCATGAAAAAGTCATATAACACCTACAACCCACACATAAGCATCTATGAGCCTCTAACTGGAGTACTGAAGTCATAAGGATGGGACAGGACCCCGCCATGCCCCAATATATACATAAAAGAATGTACCAAGAAATGGAGACACCGGAGTAGTGGAGTGCTCCCGCAAATCTATTGAAAAAGCTCTTAAGCATCTGTACCGTCTCCTGTCTACTCGGGCATGAACACAACGTCCATAAAGAAAAAGGACATTAGTACGAGTAATGTACTGAGTATGTAAGGTATGTATGTCAACATAATAAAGAAATAAGAAAACATGAGATGAAGAGATAACATGTAACTGATTGCCTCTTAAGGCGGAATTATGCATGCTAACTTTCATAATAAACAACATCATGTCATGTATATATATATAAAAAAATTGCTCATCCATGAAGGTATGGTGTGATCATCATTAGCCCGCGTCCGGGGTAAAACATCTTAAGCCGCCCACTAGTGGTGTCTGCCCATGCCATATAGATATGGTGTAATCATCATCATCATAGCTGCCCACTACGGCTGTCGTAGTGGTGACTGCCCGGCCATATAGACGCGCTGTAATCATATGTATACATAACATAATGCATGCATGAGAGCTCAAGAAAGGCTATAACTCAATCGGAGTGACGTAAGGTCGGTAACCTCCGATTATGTTATGGAATAGTCATGGTCGTCATGTCTCACCTTGAGGGAACTAGTAACATGAGGTGAGGTTAACAACAAGAAACAACATCAATGAAATCATAAAAATAAGAATATCGGGCTCATCATGGGTTCATTGTCATTATCATGATCATGGGACATATCTCATTTCTATCTCATAAGGAGCTCTTAAGAAACTTTAGACTTTATCTTTTAGGATGTAAGAAGATCATGGGGATATCGAAAAGAAATCACAATATAAGAGTCATGCCTTTGAAAGAAGGGCTAGCCTTACATACCTTTACGCCTCTCTAACTTTGCCGATTAAACACCTCCTCCAAGTTCACTATTCTACATTCACGAGAATTTGTATGAAGATTAGACAACCGAAAACATACTTAAACTTAAGCTAAAGCGACTAAGGGCTAACAAAAATTGGACAGCACTTCCTTTGCTTCTACAATTTCCTCCATATAATATAACAACTCCCAAACATTAATAACAACATTCCTAATATCGTAATCAATAACTCCTTCAAATTCAACATTATCCAATTCTCACAATTCCTTATCAAAATGATGCATGACCATAACTAGGGTGTAACACTGTATTCGTTCTCATATAATGCTTCTTTAATGTCATTTGTATACTTTACAACAAGGTTTCACTCATAACATATCGAGAATCATGATTCATGTGAAACTACTATTCAAGAATACCATTATTTCCATATTTGAACTCCATATTCCACTTTCTTCCCAATCTAAGTCATTCAACCACTCAATACTCTTAATAGCATGGAATGAGTATAAAACTTACCTTTGATCAGGTATGAATGAGCCTTGGATGAAAATACTTCACTTGGAGAAAATCGTAACTTCAACTCCAAAGGAATTTCCTGCTTCCATTATCCCTAGCTAGCATCCTTGCACTTGATTTCAATAATTTTTGGCATTTGATCTTTGATCTCTCTTGAATTTGTGTTCATAAGATGTATGGAGTGTTCAAGATGTTTCAAGAAGTATGGAGGAAATGGGAAATGAAAATAATAACTTGGGGTCTTATATTTATAATTGGAAAAATCTGACCCGTCATGGATTATACAGACACTTATACGGTCCGTATAAATTTATACGGTCCGTATAAGTGACCATGAAATTGCACCAACAACCATCCTTTCTGTAACCATTATACGGTACCTTATATAATCCGTATAATTTTATACGTTCCGTATAAGTGACCGTATAATACTCCCAGTGATCACCCCTCACTGTGATGGTTATATGGACCATTATACGGACCGTATAAAATTGTATGGACTATACAAATGGTCGTATAACCCACCTTTTTCCGAAGTCGTTCTCCTTGATTCATTTGATCTCCAATCCTTATGGAACCTTCTTAACACTTTTTTAACACTTCATTGGAAATCTAGGGAGCATTATAGCTCTTCCTCAAAACATTATTAACTCACATTAGCTCGGTACCTTGCAAAGCCTTCCCAAAACACGACTTATACTTCGCCTTCCTCAACGGACTTTCTTCCCTTTCCTCAAATGTCATTGGAATGTTAATTAGAATCGTTAAGTACCCTTTTTTACTTGTAGGGACATCCTATGCATCTTACGCTGCGTTAGTCTATTTACCGCACAACGATATGAAATTTTTTGAGGTGTAACAATTGTGGTACCACCACTTGTTGGCATTTGATTTTGAGGATAGTATTCTATATGACTTCTGTAACCTGATATTGTTGGTGTACCCGTGTGTGGTACTTGTGATATTGATCTGATTATTCATGTTGACTCATACATCGCACGCATTCACATCTCTCATGATATATTATTGATACATGGTGAAACACTGTAATGAGCTAAGCTCAGTTTGCATGAGAGTTATTTGAGTAGTCTGATCTCCGATGGTTGTCCCAAAATCATGGATTGTGTGCGAGTGATGTGAGCAGTCCAATGTCCGATGATTGTCTCGGAATCATGGATGAGTGAATACATGGACTTCGCAGGTCCCCCATGGTTTGTGCTACCGAGGCGTCAGCACTTCCGTCCGGAGTACATGTGTACACTGCATTGCATTGCATCTTGCCTTATATTGTGATGATCCGGTATTTTACTTGTGTTGTTGATTTCGGATTGGACATATATTGAGACTTGGCATATTGGGGTCTAGATGCTTCAACCTAAGTGATGACGGATACTTGTTCTGATTGCACTTGACTTATACTTGTTGATTAATCTGCCTATCTTGCTTTATTGTCTAAATTATGTTAGCTATACTTAGTCGGCCGACGATACCTACGAGTACTGTGATTTTGTACTGACCTACACTTGCTGCATTCTTTTATGAATGCAGAGTTTCAAGTAGGGTCTGCTTCCATCTCCCGTGGCTGATAGTCACCATCAGCACAGCTTCGAGTTTCCAGGATGAGCACGAGACGTTTGCTACCTTGAAGACTCCTCTTATTATGTTTTACTTTTCATTTCTGAGACATAGACAATGTATTTTGATGTATTATTACATTCTAGACTTGTATATTTTCTTTTAGATGCTCTTGTATGCATTAGACCAGACCCTGGATGTATGTCCTTATTTTCGCACTATTTCTATTATAATATCGTAAGACTTACGTGATTATTTTCTTCCGCTTAAATTGATTTATTTATTTATGTCTTTACTTTCGTTTGGTTGCTTAGCCAAATTGGATCGTGTCAAGTTGGTATCAGAGCCCTAGATTACCCCGTCTATAATACAAGAGCGTGTCTAGTAGAGTCTCGTGGATCGGTACGATAAGCTCCGTACTTATCTGCGAGAGGGTATGGGACATTTAGAAAATCTCACTTTCTTTCATTCTTTCGTGCTAATTTATTCTAATTGTTATATGAAAAAATCAAATTAGTATCTGACTTTTATCTGTTCTCTCACAGATGGTGAGGACTCGAGCTACTACAGCCCGAGGTTAGGTGCCGGATCTCGGGCTACGGTCGGCACCGGAAGGGCGCGGCGCAGCTAAAGGCGCGGGCGCCGCCGGCCGGGGGCGGTGGTTCCCGTGTAGGATCGGATGATCGAAGCCGGGTCGCGTAGATGGTGTGGCCCCAGCACGAACATAGCCTAAGGTTACTTCTGATCAGGCCATGCAGGATACTATGGCCAGAATCTTAATTCATTTAGATGCCCGATGAGGTCGGCTGTTTGGCGTTACTACTCCCAGCGCAGGTCTGAGACCGAGTTGGGCGCGGACCCACGAGCGTAGACTTACTCGGGTAGCACGCCCCGCGCGGAATGGCTCCCCGTATTGATGCGGTACCCACTCCGGGTGATGATATTGGGCCCACAGAGGGTGTTATTATGACCGCGTCTGATTAGGATCTTGTTGGGAGATTTAGAAAGTTAGAGCCGCCGAGGTTTTTAGGTACTTCTTCTAAGGACGCTTATGAGTTCATCCTAGATATGCATGAGTTGCTACATAGGATGGGGATCGTGGAGACCCATGTCATCGACTATGTCTCCTACCAGTTTCGCAGCGACGCGAAGACTTGGTGGAGGTATTTTGTTACTTCCAAACTCGAGGTTCCCACCGCTTGCTAACTTGGACTCGGTTCTACCGGCCTTCGAGAAAGTATGTGCCCCGGTCTTTGAGAGAGGTGTGTAGGGAGGAGTTTCTACATCTTCAATAGAGGGGTATGTTGGTGGAGGCCTATGTGACCCGCTATCTATATCTGACTCGTTATTTCACTTCTTTGATCCCTATGAGGCTGACAGGATCAGGCGTTTTGTTGGTGGGCTAGTCGGTTCTCTTCAAATTCCTTCCCTTCAGATGGAGGCTATGGGGGCTTCCTTCCAGTCCATCGTCGAGCATGCTTATTTGGTTGAGAGCGCTAAGGCTGATGCATTTGGTGGTGGTGACAAAAGGCCACGTCAGACTGGGAGTTATGGTAGTTCTAGTTCGAGGGGCGTCGGTCGCTGTCTAGGCCGTATCAGCTATATTTCGACCGCCTTGTCCATTTAGCTTTGCAGGTTTCCCCGCGGCAACATCGAGGAAAAAAGCTCCCGGATGTTCCATTTTCTCGATCGATAGACGGGTTGTTTTCATCCAAGGTCCCTCGCCCAGTTTATCGGTACAAACCTGACTGTTATGCTTGTGGAGAGGTTGGGTATGTTGCTGGGAGATGTCCCCGACCCAGGCGAGATTATTCGCCACCAACGACTCCCGACATGCGTACGGTGGTCGAGGTGGTCTTCTCGGGGCGGTGCTCGGTCGAGCCATAGTGGTTCTCGTGGTTCTGTATGATCCCGAAGCGGTTAAAGGTGGGTCTGGGGGTGCGAGGGATCTCGGATCGGGACGTGATGGGGCCCATTGTTACTCATTTCCGGCCTCAGATGCTGTGATTTCAGGTACTATTTATGTTTGTGATAGAGCAGCATCTGTGTTGTTTGATCTTAGATCCACTTATTCGTATATGTCTGCGTATCATGTCATTGGTTGGGATTTGCCTTGTGCTAGCATAGATATACATGTTCATGTGTCTACTCCGGTTAGAGATTATATTGTTATGGATCGAGTTTAACCTATTTGGTTACTCTTATGGGAGACACTTTGGGGAATTTGGATTAAATTGGACTTTTTATATTATATTGGGGATGTCCTAAAAATTTTTCCTTATCA
>NC_081350.1:7780359-7856925 GCF_029784015.1 Lycium ferocissimum
TTTAAGAAAAAGAACTCCTATACGTTACATACAAGTCAATCATGTAATAGATAGCGAGATCATAACTCGACCATTCCAACATTTTCAACATTAAGGATGAATAACAATCACATGTCATACTAGGAGTTAGAGAGTGGAGTTACCCGAGGCTCGGATTATTTCTTACTTACGTCTAGAACATGCCAAAAAGAAGGAAGGAGTAGGCTTTACGTACCTTTAGCGTTTAGTCGTATAATAACTTGTACATCTTTGCTTAACAACACTTATCCTATATCAAGATATCAAGAGCTACAATTAGTTTAAAAGGATTTTAACACGCACTCGATGCTCGCAATTCCTTTCAAACATTTAGACGACGTTTCGTTCGCATACAAACCAACTAGTGCTACAAGCTAACATTACTAATCATTCTTTCTTATATCATTCCAAACTTGTTTAACATGACTTAGGGGACTTTGGACAGCTTGTATATCAGTCTATTCAGTCCCAAATCACGGCCAATCAGCCCATACAACACTACCATTTCACTTTTACTACATGTTCATAACAACATTCAACAACATTACTTCACTTCTAGTACCCAAAACAGTCCACGGTTTTGGACTGCCTATTCACCTCAACATGATTTGTTTCATTAACACCTTAATTCACATATTCAACATACATGCAATATACCACAATGTGCATAACAACAACAATCAAAACTTGGCATAAAACAGTCCATAAACTCCTGCAACCCTTACACGGTTTCAATGCCATCCCTACAACTCCATGATTTTCACTCATTTATCCCCACTACAACACCTTGATCCATTTCCAATACATGTACAAGAAAACCAAACATAATTCCATTCAAATCTACAACACATGGCTCGTTCAAACTTTAAGAAAATAGCCCAACTCTAACATGCACATCATAAACCAATTTCTACAATCTTGTTCAATTACATATGTTGACATACATTTATTTACCAACAATACATGCAAAATGGAACCACCCCTTTCTTCGCCAAGCTCACGGCTCAACCTCAAATTCAACCACAACAACAATCCAACAACAACATGCATGAATTATACATTCAAATCTTCGTACGGCCAAGAACAATGATCATGCTTACCTTGCAATTTGTCCTTCAAACTTGGCCGAATCTTTAACTCTATTGAATGCTACACCTCCTTGTCTCTTCCCAAAAACTACTACACGTTCTTATACACTTGATGAGGAGTTAATTTGCTTGGAAAACTGATTTTTTTTTTGGATCAATATGAAGCACCTCACTCTCGGCCAGCACATGGCGAGAGAGCTTCCCTTCCTATCACTAACTTTCTCCAACTTTGTAATGTAGAAATGAAAGTTTAATTGAACTATGAATCAACAATCCTCCTTATATATGCAGTCTACAAAGTGGACATGTGTCCCTTCCCAAGCCTTTAGCCAATAATAGTTGACGATTCACAAGTGGAACCCACACGGCCACTTAGGCTCACTAATGATGTAATTAAGTTCTTAATCTCACTTAGTCATCCAACCTTGGTTAATTAATCCTTATTATCCAATAATTCTCTTATACCAAACGAAATCCATAGGCAACTTGTGCATAGAAACGAAATCGGGAGGTGAAAACCCTTACGGGAACCCAAAACCGCTTTGTCTTTAACTTGTCGCACTTAGCTTTATAATGTCCCTATGTAAAGATACGGGACATAACACTTATATGGTAGGAGGTGTAGATCTCCGGTTGGCTGGTTTGATGGGTTCGAGGTTCGACCTTCGGGTACAGATCTGTTGAGAGAGTCCCTTGATATGGTGAGAGTTATTCAGGCCAACCTTTTGGCAGCTCAGAGTCGGCAGAAGATGTATGCTGACCGGAAGGTCCGAGATTTAGGGTTTGCTATTGGTGACCAGGTTCTATTGAAGGTATCACCCATAAAGGGTGTTGTGAGGTTCGGGAAGAGGGGCAAGTTGAGCCCCAAGTATATTGGCCCATTTGAGATTTTTGACTGTGTGGGCGTTGCCGCCAGGCTTGGCGAGAGTTCATCCAATTTTTCATGTTTCGATTTTAAAGAAGTACCATGCCGACGATACCTACATTGTTCGTTGGGATTCGATATTCCTTGATGAGAATTTAACCTATGAAAAGGATCTTATTGCAATATTGGATAGATAGGTTCAGAAGTTGAGGTCGAAGGAGATTATTTCTGTAAAAGTGCAATGGAAGCATCATCCTGTTAAGGAGGCTACTTGGGAGACTGAGTCCGACATGCGTAGCCGATATCCCTAGTTGTTTGCTGATTTAGGTATTTCTCCGTTCTTTTCCTTTCTTCGCTCGAGGACGAGTGATGGTTTAATTGGTATCTGATGTAATGACCCATTTGGTCGTTATAATCTTTCCGGCATTTTTGCCCCTTTTCGAGCTTAGTTAGCTCACTTTTGACCCGAGAAGATCGTTGATATGCTTTTCGAGGTGTCTAGGCGTGATTCAAGGACTTTTTGTTAAATATGAGCTTAAAGCGAGAAAAGAGTTGACTCAAAGTTGACTTTTGGGTAAACGGGCCTTTTTTAGAAATCTGTCGATTCCTACAGGTCCGGAAGGCCATTTAGAACTTGTGTGTATATCTGGTTTAGTTTCCAATGCACTCGGATGCATTTTGGGACTTGGGTCAAGAAATTGAAATTGAGGTATCGGGTGTTGACTCGGTCAACAAGACCTCCATTGGGCATTCCGAGGCTACGAGCACGCTCGTAGCATGTTTTTATGTGTGTCTGTGTATGTGGTTTGTGAGCAGATAGCCTCGGGAATTCGAGATCGAAGGGTGAAAATTAGCAAGTTTCTGGTGTCTGGTGCCCGCTTTGGCGGCACCAGCACCGCGGCAGCAGTACGGCTGAAGCGGTCACCACACGTCGCTAGAGCGACCATAGTCATTTGGGCGTGACCGTTGTAGCGGTCGTGGCAGCACTGGAGTGGCACCCCTAAAGCGGCCTTAGCGTTGAGAAAGCGGGTGATGGGCAGTTAGTTCGTTATATAAAGTGTTAAAAGCCCTTTGTCCATCATTTAATACCATTCCGAAAGTTGAGCTCTTGGGAAATATTCTTGGGGATTATTGGTGAAGATTCTTAGTGGTAAGTTCTCCTAACCCTCTTGCTATTTCGTTGTTGCTAATCATCTTAGAGTTCCTCTTTCCTTATTAGTTCATTGGTAATGGAAGATTAAAAGTGGGTTTTGATGGATTTTCTATCTAGGCTTAATAATGGTGAAATTGATGGGTTATGCTAGATTATGATATATCTAAGGTTGTTAATCATATATCTCCCATTATTCGTGTTGAATTCTTGAATCTAAGGGTTAGGGTTTATACCTAAAATTGGGGGTTTTGCTTGAAATTCGAAATTAGGTGAATGCTTGAGTTAATTTAGCAATTAGTTGTTGGGTTTTGATCATCTAGTGCTTCATTTGATATTTTACTCCCGAATTTTCTGTTTTGACCTTGTGGGCCCCGTTTCCTCAAATTCTAGGGTTGATTTTGACCCAAATTTAATGATGGCAATATAGGTATCGATCTTCATGATTTCTAATCTAGATTTCGAATATGCCTAGAATTCTTTGATCTTGAGGCTCAGCGGAAGGGGAAAGCGACGGAGTGATTATTGGTGTTTTGCGGCTCGGCCATCTAGGTAGGTTATGGCTTGCCCTTAGTAAGACTTCGTGTAGAGAAGCATATATTTAGATTATATTGTGTTACACCCCGTACTTGCGGAGAAGCACTTATCAAATTTGAGCATAAGAATGTTGAATTATGGCTAAGTAAAATCACTTTGGACTACAAGGAGCGAAATATTATTAAGTATATTGTATGACTGAAGAATGTATAGAGGGAATTCTGGAAGGTCCTATAAGGAAACGAGTGGAAGAAGTTGGGTTAGCATGACTTGGGAGGAAGAGGAATGCTACTTAGACCGACTAGGAGCCAACTTGGGGAAGGAATAACTTCCAGCATATGATGAGTGTTGAAGTATAGTAAAAGCCTAAATTGAAGTTCATGAAGTCTAGTTTCCAACGCAACAAACCGTTCATCGATACGGCATCGGAGTGAGGAGGTATAGAAGTTACAAGTTTGGCTGGCAGGCCAGGAAAATTGGTCTGTGCGAACGCGCCAGGAGGTAGCGCGAGCGCAGAAGGGTGACAAATAACCCAGCGCGAGCGCGCCACTACCCAGCGTGAACTATTACACCTCGGAAAAAAAAATTCATGTCATCATATGATATATAGGCTAATGTAGGGTGAGACGAATACAATGTCTCTATAAGTAAGAAAGGTTATTTAACGATCCTAGTTAAGATTTCAAAGATGTTGGAAGTAAGAGGAGAAAGTTCCTTAAGAAAAGCAAAGTATATGTTGTGTTTTGGGAAAATTCCGTAAAGTACCGAGCTAATGTTGACTTAATGATGTCTTAAGGAAGAGTTGTAACTCTCCTTAGATTGGTAATGAAGTGTTAAACAAGTGTTTAGAAGGTTCCATAAGGATTGGAGATCAAACGAAACGACGGAGACCATTTCAGGGAAGTGGAGTTATATGACCACTTATACGGTCCGTATAACTTTATACAGTCCATATAAGGGTCCGTATAACCCCAGCAGGAAGATGTTTTTCATGATGGTGAATCACGGCCACTTATACGGACCGTACAATGTTATACGGACCGTATAAGTGTTCGTATAACACCCGACGGGCTGAGTTACTTTCAAGTATATAAATGTGATCCCACTTCATTATTTTCATTTTTCACACTTCTCCACTTCTCTCCAATTCTCTAGAACATTCCATACATTTCATATACAAGAATCCAAGGGAAATCAAAGGCTCATATCATTATTCCAAGGGAATCAAGTATAAGGAAGCTCTTAGGGGTTGCTAGAGTCAAAAAAACTTTATGGATTGAAGCTAGGGTTTTTCTTCAAGTGAAGTACTTCCATCCAAAGGTTATTCCTACTCAATCAAAGGTGAGTTTTATGATCATTTCATGTTATTTGAACTATGGAGAGGTTGAAAGACTAGGGTAGAAGAAGAAAGTAGAAAATGGAGTCTAAATGTAGCTTTTATGATGTTTATGAGTAGTAATCTATATGTAGTCATGATTCTTAGTATGATATGGATATAACCATGTTATGGAAGGTAATAATGGTGATGAAGAAGCATTATATTAACATGTGCTAAAGTGGGTATCAAGTTGCTAGTATGAGTTGAACATGGGGGAGAATATTGAAGGCTTAGTGTAATGCGATTACTTGAATTGGATATTATGAGTGTATTATGGATGTTATTGTGATTGTTGGGAGTTGTTTTGTGATATGGTGGAAGTTGACGAAATAGGGGAAATGCTGCCCAATTTTCATTAGACTATGAATTATTCTAGTTTGAATTTAAGAGTATCATTAAGACTTAACCATGGTACGAATCCTTCTAAATGTAGATTATTCAAGCTTCAACGGTGAACGTTAGATAGTTGAGAAGACAAAAGATGCAGCAAGGCTAACCCTTCTTTCAATAAGGCATGGTTCCTTGGCTATATATATATATATATATCCTTTCATGAGTTCTATAATGTCCTCCAAATGATTCTATCTCCAAAGCTACTAAAGCTCATGATCCTCGATACTTTCATGATTCCATTGCATCCTTTATATGATAGTTGATCCTCCAAATATAGGCGTAACAAAAACGAAAATGGTAGTGACGTTGATGATACTTATGGACCCTTATGTATACGTGTCTAAGTATGTATGACTATTACGTGACACTAAGCTTATATAGCCGGGTATGATACCAATCGCGCACACACCACTGCAGTAGGGTATGGATACCACTGAGCCTTGGTAGGGCCAGGCATGTATAATCACTGAGCCTTGTCACGGCCAGGTATGCGAAACACCGAACCTTCATGGTCGGGTATGGTATGGATACTGATATAAATATGAATATGAATACGAACACGAATGTATATGTATGTATGTACACGAGCACGCTTTAGAAATGGAAAGTCCCTATGAAAGACAAGTACGTAAGTAATTATGATGATGGCTTTACTATCTCTCGATTCTCCCATCTTATGTTATTTCTTATGCTGTCTCTTATGCTCCTATTATGATGTTTATTATGCTTTACATACTCAGTACAATATTCGTACTGACGTCCTTTTGTTTGTGGACACTGCGTCATGCCCGCAGGTGGCCAGGGAGACAGGCTTGATCCATAGCTTTTTTATTCAGGGACTACTTAGAGGAGCTCCATTTCATCTGGAGCTACAGCTTTTGGTATTATCCTTTTGTGTACATATATGAGCACGGCAGGGTCCTGTCCCGCCTATATGATATTACCTACTCTTCTTAGAGGCTCGTAGACAGTTGTATACGGTTAGATGTCTTGAAGCCTTGTCGGCTTATATTTTGTATATCATTTTGATGGCCTCGTTGACTTATGTATATTGATGTGGGCATAGTTGTTAATGATGGTATAAATGTGTTGTTTCCCAATGAGCTTAGCATTATTGATGTATAGCATTTATGAGTAAGTTATGTGGTCCACCTAGATGTGAATACGAATTACGATAAGAGGCACCCGGGTGGGTTAGCACCGGGTGCCCATCATGGCCTTCGGGTTGGGTCGTGACACGAACGCGCTGAGTACTTTTTAGGTCGGTGCACACCGACTCTAGACAAGTATAAAAGGGGGATTACCCCCTTATTTTTCCAATCAAACACCCCTCAAAAGTTTCCAAATACTCTGGAATATTCCCCTAACCTCCGTCAACTAAATTTTAGCGCAAAACACGTGCAGTTCCGGAATTTAGGCTCGGGAAGTGTATAGTTGTGATTAAAGTATCGTATTGTGGTGAATCTTGGCTTGAGACCAAGGCAAATATTGAAGTTATTGCTGCCCTAGCGAAGAATAAGGTATGAATCTCTCCTTATTAGTATTGATTTTGGTTTATTTACGGGGATAAAGTTATTAAATAGTCGTATAACAAGTTGGTTAGTTGAGAAATTTGGAAAACATCGTGTGGGATGTTTATGGAGCATATTGGTGTTGATAATGTCATTGTTGATATTGGTATTACTATTGTTGTTGTTGGTTATTGGATTGTGATTTCGGGCTAGGCATACAAACCGGGGAGATGCTGCCCGAATTTCGACAGATTCTAAACGGAATTAAATTGAAGGATTAAGATGAGTGTATGACATTGAGCCTAACAAAAGTATGAATGGTTTATATGTAGATTTACTAGCTTGGAGGGATAAATGTTGAGTGTCCAAGGAGACCGAAAGGTATGTTAAGGCTAGTCCCTTTCTTTCTAAAGGCATGATTTCTACGTTATGGTTCCATACATGTCTTCCATAACATCCTTGTTCCCAAAAAGCTAGAAGTTCCTGGTTCTCAAGGTTTTTATGTTGTTAATGACAAGATGTTTTCTATGATGACAATGATGACTCCTTTCTTGTGAACCCATACATGTGTTTCATGATGTCCTTAGTCCCACAAGCTAGAGATTCATGGTTCTTAAAGTTTCTTATGACGCTAAAGATGATTATGTTTTCATGATGATAATAATGATGATGATGATCCTATTTTTAGAAATTCCAAAGTTGGTGATTTTAATACTAATATGAGATTATTGAGTTTATTCCATGACTTTCTTGATTTTATGCATTGTTGTTGATCTCACCTTATGCTACTTGTTCCTCCAAGGTGAGATAAAGCGATGATGATTGTTCCATAAAAGAAATCGAGAGGTTACCGACCTTACGTCACTCCGATAAAGTAGTAACTTTTATTTGGGCTCTCATGCATGCTACTTATATTACACACACATATATATATATATATATATATATATATATATATATATATATATATATATATATATATATATATATATATATATATATATATATATATATATATATAGATGTATATATATATATATACATATACGCACACACACACACACACACACATATATATATATATATATATATATATATATATATATATATATATGGGGAAAGGTGAGGCGTTATATACGCATAGCCACCTGATCAGTTGGTATATTATGATATCGTCTCGGACGCGGGATGCCCGGACGCGGGATATATGGGTATGGATTGGGCTGCACGTTCCGCAGCAATATAATATATTTATGGATCGGGCTGCACATTCCGCAGCAATATAATATATTTATGGATCGGGCTGCACGTTCCGCAACACTATTATGTTATATATGTATGAGAAATGTCTTTTTTATGGAAAGGCTAAGCATGCATGATATTCACCTTAAGAGGCAATCAGATGTACAGGTTAGCCTTATCTCATGTTATGTTTTGTATCTCCTGTTATGTTATTATTCATGCCTTACATATTTAGTACACTGTTCATACCGATGTCCCTTCTTATGGACGCTGCGTTCATGCCCGTAGGTTCAGGTAGTCAGCCAGACGATTCAACCTAGTAGGACCTCCACTCAGCTGCAGTCAGTGTGCTCCATTTGGTTCGGAGCTGCAGCCCTTCTTGGTATGCTATTTTGACATATAGATATATGGGTACGACAGGGCCTTGTCCTGTCTTTCCTACAGTCTATATTCCAGCGAGGTCTGTAGACAGTTGTGTATAGTAGGAGTATCGTGTAGCTATGTCAGCTCTTATTTTTGTCGCACAATATATCTAGTGGCCTAGTCGGCCTGTACTGCTATTCTTAGCACTTATGTTTATATGTATGCGTTGGCTGTGGGTCCTCGATGCAGATGTATTATGTTATTTTCCAGGAGATAGCATAGCTCAGTCATAAATTAATTATGGGCCACCAAGTTATTCAAGGAGTGTAAGTACAAGTCTAGGAGTGCTTGGTCAGCAGTGGTAAGGCACTCGTCACGGCTCATCGGTTTGGGTCGTGACATATTGTCGGAGAAAGCATGTAAACCTTCGGGTATGAAGTTGGGTTGGATATTATATTAGGTTGGGCCCCGTTGTGTGATTAGGGCTAGCCACCCCATTGTTTTGTTATTGAGTTGTCCTATTGTTGTGGGCTTGATACCGCATAGTGATAGTGGATATTGGAGACTGTTGACATATCTTGTTCGTGATATTGTGATGCCTCACTTGTTGGCATTTGATTTTGAGGATAGTATTCTATATGACTTATGTAACCTTTCATGATATTGTTGGCGTACCTATGTGTGGTACTTGTGATATTGATCTGATTATTCATGTTGACTCATACATCGCACACATTCACATCTCTCATGATATATTGTTGATACATTGTTGAAATATGGTGAAACACTGTAATGAGCTGAGCTCAGTTTGCATGAGAGTGATGTGAGTAGTCTGATGTCCGATGGTTGTCCCGAAATCGTGGATTGTGTGCGAATGATATGAGTAGTCCGATGTCCGATGGTTTTCCCGGAATCGTGGATTGTGTGATGTGAGAGTCTGACGTCCGATGATTGTCTCGGAACTGTGGATGAGTGAGTACATGGACTTCACGGGTCCCCCATGGGTTGTGCTAGCGGGACATCGATACTTTCGCCTGGAGTACATGTGTACACTGCACTGCATTGCATCTGCATTCTTACATCGTTGCATTGCATTGCATCTTGGCTTATATTGTGATAATCCAGTGTTTTACTTGTGTTATTGATTTCGGATTGGATATATATTGAGACTTGGCATACTGGGGTGTAGATGCTTCAACCTAGGTGATGACAGATACTTTTTCTGATTGCACTTGTCTTATACTTATTGATTTATCAGCCTATCTTGCTTTATTGTCTGAATTATGTTAGCTATACTTAGTCGGCCGATGATACCTACGAGTACTGTGGTTTTGTACTGACCTGCACTTGTTGCATTCTTTTATGAATGCAGAGTTTCAGGTAGGGTCTGCTTCAGTCTCCCGTGGCTGATAGTCGCCATCAGCACAGCTTCGAGTGTCCAGGGTGAGCACTCGACGCTCGCTACCTTGAAGACTCCTCTTATTATGTCTTACTTTTCATTTATGAGACATAGACATATTGATGTATTATTATATTCTAGACTTGTATATTTTCTTTTAGATGCTCTTGTATGGATTAGACCAGACCCTGGGTGTATGTCCTAATTTCCGCACTATTTCTATTATAATATTGTAAGACTTACGTGATTATTTTCTTCTGCTTAAATTCATTTATTTATTTATGTCTTTACTTTTGTTTGGTTGAGGGTTCGCTTACCGAGGTGGGAAAGGTAAGTGCCCGCACGGCTTAGCCAAATTGGGTCGTGACACTCAAATGAAATCTTTTTTTTTAGTTTACTAACTTTTTAAGTTCCCATTAAGCTCATTTCTATTCTCGAAAAGGTACTAGCAAGGATAAAATGGTGACACGACTCAAGCATCTTTTTAGAATGTACGCCCTATATTCTTTACCTCCTCCAAATATAAAAAACAACTCCCAAACAATACAACAACATCAACAACAATATCAATACCAATATATTCCATAAAACATCCCACACGATGTTTCTCCAATTTTCAAACCAACCATAACAACATCCATAATACCATAATCAAAGAATTATATTCAATTTAATCTCAAATTAATCCAAAATTCTCTTTCAATCTCACCTCATGACCATCAACTTTAATTCAACTCTTTATGATTTTTCTCCCATGATTCTTTCCTTTCTAAGAATTGCTAAACCTTTACATCATCTCAATCATGTAAATAATAATAGGAAAAACATACCTTATAGTGGAAGAACTTCACTTTATTCACCCCTTTCCAAGATTAAGTTCATCACCACCTTGAAGAGAAACAAGAACAATTATCTTCCATGAATTTTCTTGAGGTTTTGATGTCTCTTCTTGATGATATGGAAAGGTTTTGGAAGATTATGGAAGGTTATGGAAGGATTATGGAGGATTATGGAAAATTATAGAAAATTATGGAAAGTTATGGGAAATTATAGAAATCTCAAGAGCTCTTCAAGAACTCTCTAGAAATGTAGAGGATGAGAAAATGGTGAAAATTGATGAAAATTAATGGGTTAGAGGGGTATTTATAGGTGTGTGTTGGGTCGGGTACTGTAGCACCCGGTTACTGTAGCAGCGTTTTTCTGCTCCGTCCGCCTAACTTGTAACGTCCATAACTCCCTGCTCCGATGTCGCATTGACGAACGGTTTGTTGCGTTGGAAACTAGACTTGAAGAAATTCATTTTAGGCTTTTGAAACACCTTAAAACTCCTTATATACCCAGAGATATACCCCTCCAAAGTTGACCCAAAATTCTGTCCAGAATTCTGCCAACTTTTTTTTCAAATTTTCGACAAACTTATTTTCTTCGCTTTGCTTGGTCCCGGAATCTTCCGAAACTCTCCATACATGATATTTATCATTGATCATACTTGATAATGCTTCGTTCCTCATAATCCAAAGTTGTTTTACCTAGCCATAGCTCGACATACTTACGTTCAAATTTAATAAGTGCTTCTCCGAAAGTACGGGGTGTAACATCCTTCCCCCCTTTAGAAACATTCATCCTCGAATGTTGTAGCTTGCGAGCTTGCGACGCTATCATTAATTTCTTGAAATAGTTGTCCTCCTTTAGCTCCTGATCCCATATTCTTATACTATGGGCTCATTAGTCTTCTTTCATATTCTCCCAATTCTTTGTCGAACTCATTCATTAGTTCCATATCCTCATGTTCTTATGTATGTACCCAGTGGTCAACTGATATCTAGCTACCGTCCTGGGACCTGTTGCCATTAAGATGGTCTTAACTCATGATTTCTTTGGCTCTCTACCGATCTGTGAGGGACTCTTTTGCCATTTCTCTCTAAGACAAATTCTCTTAACTCACCTTTCCTTGCTTGCTATGGCTATTTTAGATCATCCCTTTTTGTACTAGTCGACCTTATATATATACACACCATATCACCTCCTTTTTATTCCTTGATCAGACTCTTTAGTCCCTTACAATACCATCATAGTTCCACCTATGGTAGCGCCCGGATGATTTGCAATAGCATTCCCTTGCTAGTGACTTATTATTCTCAGTGATTACCGTTTCTCGGGTTCTTCATCTCATATACACTTAGTCACGACTTCCTTTTAATGTGAGTATACTTCCCTCCTTAAGTCCTTGGCTCTCTTATATCGGTGACTAATTGAGACTTAAACTAACCTCCATTCTCCTTCGGCTCCTTATCGTCGTCCTTGCACCATTCTGTTAGCCATCTCATCATGGCGATTGTTTATATGGTTCTATGTCATATACTCTCACAATTGATATGACTAGCGGCTTGAAATTTCACGACTTACGAGGTACTCCCTCATCTCCGGCAGTACTGCTGTCTTGCTATCCATAGGCACACTATCTTCCTTTCCTCTGAAGATTATTGAACTTCCTATGAATATTCCTCTTTTAAAGCTTTCATCTCTTCTAGTGCTACAAGTTCTTTTTTTAGTAATCCCAATTTTCCCTTATACTTATCCCTAGTCACATACGGCTTTCTCTCCTTCTTCCCTTGGAGTACTTTCTTATATCTAAGTATACCTAAAATTTCTTCGGCGCGAGTGATTCAAGTCATAGTCCGAAATACAACGTGTCGCATCGGCGAAACTTATTCTCCTTGATTCGCTAAACTTTCATCATCTTGTCATGCTTTCTTTTTCACATTTGTCTCATAATATACTTGCATTTAATCCATTTTCACTTATCTTTAGCACATTCTTGACATATCGGTTCGTCTCGAAATTTGACTCCTTCAATCCAATATATTTCCCTCTTTTGAGCTTCGAAATATTGTAGCTCATCTTAGAACTAAATATGTTCTTCCTCCCTATTAAAGGATGTTCTCATATAACCATAACCTTTGAGTGTTAACCGTCCTTTGATAGTCACTCAGCCGACCTTAGCGATCCTTCAACCTCTATTCCATATAATGCCGAGTTCTTTTCATCGCATGGTTTAACTTATTTTCCTTTTTGCTAGTTGAGTTCTTGTATCAAATCAAAATGCTTATACATATCGGATACAATTCAAATACCTTCTTTATTGTCTTTTCACTTCTACCTCTCATGACTAGTAGTCCCCTGGGCTAATGAATTAATGAGGACATCGGAATTCATTAGGCCCTTTATAGAGTGTCTGACTATCCCATGCTCCTTTAATCCTAGTCTCTTCCCACGACTATCTTCTTAACATCCTTGAAATTCTTCCTCTGGGTTCCCAATTCCGATTTATATCTATACTATACCATTAGAAGTTAATATTCCACACCATCCATTCCCACGACTCATCCTTTCATTAGCTTAGCTCATTTTGTCCCGTAATTCTTCTTAACTACTTGTTTGCATCACAGCTATGCATCATAGTCCTTCTAGTGTTCTGTCGGTTCTTGTTCTTATCATGAAATCCTCACAAAGTACACCCTTTCCTTTCTTCTTTCGTCGAGTCTTCATCTTCCTTTATGATAGAGAGAGACACAGAGAGACACACACACACACACATATATATATATATATATATATCTATATATATATATATATATATATTATATATATATATATATACATCTTTCACACAACCATTATCTTATGATTTCAACTTTGTTTTCCCTTAGGCAAGCCTATTAATTCACTAACCTTCTCCTTGTTATCGGCGGCCACATAATTCCCTTTAACCATTTCATTGACACCTTCTCCTTCCTTTAGTCCTCATAGTTTCTTTTACTTGTAAAATGCATGTTTCCATTAGTCATCCTTTACTCTTAGGTTAGGAAACTTTGGAGTGTTTCGTTACGAGTGTGAATCCCTTTTGACACTAAAAATCTCTTCTTGGGGTACTTTCTTCCCTTAAATAGGTGTACCAATCATGTGTTCACATCCATTCTCCTGGTTAAAACTCAGGAGCTTCAAATTTTCTCGTTGCTCTCATAAAACCTGTTTATTTCTTCTCAAGGATGCACCTTTGTCCATTATTTACAACCTTCTTGGTTCTGGTTATGAAGATGTATAGGTTGGTTCCGGGGTCCTCACGTTCATCCTTTGTCACGTACAACATTACTCTACCTCCCGTTGATCTATTTAAATTTGATCCTATCGTCTGCTTTTCCTTCTTTCGTCCTAACCTTTTCCTCAAATATATATTACCTGACCCTCAATAGGTATACATTTTCCTTGTCCAAGTTTCTCTCCCCTTCATTTCATGATATCATAACCTTCTTTTCCTAATGCTCGTGCTTACATATTTGGTTTCGCTATCGCTATCCGACTTTAATTTCCGAGAAAACCCAATCCTGATTCTCTTCCATAGGGCTTGCTACCTCAACTTTGACATACAACACAATTAATAGTTTTAACATGTCGTAACATCAATCATAAAGGTATACATAATACTCGATGTAGTCACTCGTGACTTATCTTTTTATCGCGTTTCAACACCTTTTCCTTGCAAGATATCCCGTTGCCATTGGATTTTGTCCTGAATCTGTGGCTTTAATACATCTCCCTTCTCTTTTCCCCAGCTAGCCAGAGAATTCCAATTGTAAAGCTCATATGCTTCTAATTTCCCTCGGGCTATTCTGGTGTCTCATATTCTTTTTTTTTTTTGTATGTCTAAATCTGTAGGTCCTCCTAACATATCTTTCTATGTCCTAACTGTGAATCCCGGCAATATAACTTTACTTAAAAATCTTTACTCGTACTTGTACCCTGTCTCTTTGTCGAAAATAATCAACCTCACATCCTTTACTTTCCTGTAGCAACCGAATCGATCCTTGCGATATTTTATCTTCACTTGTAAACCTACTCTCTTCTCTCCTTCTACATACACCGATATCGCACCTAATTTCTATATCGTCAATAATCTTCACGACACCCATCCGAAAAAAATTCGAGATAAAGCCTTCCTATAAGGATTAGCTAGAAATACACCACATATTCCTAAGGTTGATACAATCTCTACTTCCTTTGTCAGCCAAGCAACATCATATTTAGAAGTTATATAAACAATCCAGAAAACAATCATAATTGCAATCCAACTTACCTAACCATTTCTCATTCTTGAGTTCAAGGTCGTCATTAACAACCGAAGTAACTTGGCCATAATGATTCTCAGAATAGTACCAACTATCAAATACTTCCTTTGAAGTCGAATGACTGATGACTTCTAAATCCCAATGTAAACCCACATCATATAGGAAAGTTTGATAAAACGAGTCTGAGTGTCTGTCATCAACCCGTCCGGATCTTATGTATATATATATATATAATATATATATATATAAAATTTTCCCTATACTATATTAACTTCCTTTCCCATATCAATATCTTGTCTTTATCTCTTACTCACCAATCTATAAATCGTAATACTGCATTTGAATTCTTAGTGTCAACTTTCCCTATATCTTTAATAAATCTCAATTCTCCGAAATCTCAAATGCACTCATTCCAACTCCTTTAATTACTAATCATTTTTCCCCTCCCCCCCGGGGTTCTTCCCTTGAATTAAAATAAAATTATTCTAAAACTTCTCTTGAAAAGCGTCTCATAATGGTTCATTCAATCATGACTTACCAAACGTCCGATTGTCACATTTTCCCTTCATTCTTTCTCTATAGCATAGATATTCAAACAATTCAATTTGTAAAAAATTTGGCAGAGTTTCCTCTATACTTCTTACTGCCTCATTCCTGTACACAGCCCAGAAAACATATCCAATGCCTCACAGGGTTATCACAAATGCTCGTAACATCTAGCTCGAGTTCTTATATCCAATTCTATCAATATCAATAAGGCAGAAAACATGCCTTTCAGAGTAACAACTTCAATTCTCATCAATTACCTCATAGCGGCATAATCAACTGCTCGTCCATAATCAAAACACTTAGGATTAGAGTCAGGGACATCACATCCTATAGTTTAGCTCTACGGCACGATCTAAGATGAGAAAGAAAGGTCAATGGTTCCTAAATGCCCTGTAGCCTCTTGTTTATAAGTGTGGCGCGCTTCACACCCATAAACAAGACTCTACTGGACACGGCTCGTAGACACTCCCTAGGACGAACTGCTCTGATACCACTTTTGTCACGACCCAACTAGAGGGCCATGACGGGCACCCGGAGCTAACACGCCGAGCACCTCTAAACATACATCTTATAATCATTTCTGGGTGGACCATAAAGATAGCTCATGGATATCATAATCTGTAAAGACATATATCGCAATATAACAGCACATCCTTGTATAATCTTCGACAATTATGCCCATCATTACCCGCCGTCAAGGCTACTAAAATGTTACACAACAATATGAATAGTTAGGGTTATGAAACGTCTAACTATAAATACATGTCTACGAGCCTCTACATAGGATACAAGTGACCATAAAGACCAATATCAATAAACTGCACTCCCAAGTAAGTGGAGCGCTCCCGAGATTCCGCCGATAAAGCTCCTATGGATCGAAACCATCTACCTGTCTACTGCGGGCATGAGCGCAGCGTCCACAAGGAAGGACGTCAGTACAAACAATGTACTGAGTATGTACGGCATGTATGATAACATAATAAAGAAGTATAGAAGACATAGGAAGAAAGCATAACTGTAACTGCTTGCCTCTTAAGGCAGAATCATTCATGCTCACCTTTACCTTTTAACCATATTACACATACATACATAAACTGTCTGAATCAAATAACATCATTAGCTAGCGTCCGGGGTAATCATCTCACGCTGCCCAGTAGTGGTGCTGCTCGTGCCATATAGACACGATGTTACTATCATTATCCATAGCCACCCACTACACCCACTGTAGTGGTGCTGCCCGACCGTCTAGGCACGGTGTTATTATCCTTATCCATAGCCGCCCACTACGCCCGCGTATATAATGTGTTGCCCGGCCGTATAAGCACGGTGTAATATATATATATATATACATATAAGCATGCATGAGAGTCCAATCAAAAGCTATAACTCTATCGGAGTGACGTAAGGTCGGTAACCTCCGATTGTATTATGGAACATCATGATCGTCATGTCTCACCTTGAAGGAACTAGCATTATGAGGTGAGACTATCAATGAAGAATAACATCAAGGGAAAACATAGAATAAGATCATAAATCTCATAAAAGCATTAACATCATAAGCTTTGGAATTTCTAGAAATGAAATCATCATCATGTTCATCATAGAAAACATCTCATCTTTAGTAGTATAAGAAGCTTTTAAGAATCATGAACTTCTAACTTTTGGAGGTGAGAAGGGGATGTAAACATATGTGGAATCATAACATATGCCTTTGAAAGAAAGGGTTTAGCCTTAACATACCTTTCGGTCGCCTTAGTCGTTCAACGTTTATTCTGCCAAGCTCGCAACTCTACATGTAAACCATCCATATTATCATTAGGATCAATATCATACACTTGTCTCAAGCATTCACATGAAATCTTTTTAGAATTTGCTGAAATTCGGGCAGCATCTCCCCTATATTCTTTACCTCCTCCAAATACCAAAACAACTCTCAAACAATACAACAACATCAACAACAATATCAATACCAATATATTCCATAAAATATCCCACACGATGTTTCTCCAATTTTCAAACCAACCATAACAACATCCATAATACCATAATCAAAGAATTATATTCAATTTAATCTCAAATTAATCCAAAATTATCTTTCAAGCTCACCTCATGACCATCAACTTTAATTCAACTCTTTATGATTTTTCTCCCATGATACTTTCCTTTCTAAGATTTTTCTCCCATGATACTTTCCTTTCTAAGAATTGCTAAACCTTTACATCATCTCAATCATGTAAATAATAAAAGGAAAAACATACCTTATAGTGGAAGAACTTCACTTTATTCACCCCTTTCCAAGAATAAGTTCACCACCACCTTGAAGAGAAACAAGAACAATTATCTTCCATGAATTTTCTTTGAGATATTGATGTTGATACTCTCTCTTGACGATATGGAAAGGCTGTGGAAGATTATGGAGGGTTATGGAGTATTATGGAGGATTAGGGAAAATTATAGAAAGTTATGGAAAGTTATGGGAAATTATAGAAATCTCAAGAGCTCTTCAAGAACTCGCTAGAAATGTAGAGGATGAGAAAATGGTGAAAATTGACGAAAATTAATGGGTTAGAGGGGTATTTATAGGTGTGTGTTGCGTCGGGTACTGTAGCACCAAGTTACTGTAGCAGCGTTTTTCTGCTCCGTCCGCCTGACTTGTAACGTCAATAACTCCCTGCTCCAATGTTGCATTGACGAACGGTTTGTTGCGTTGAAAACTAGACTTGATGAAATTTATTTTAGGCTTTTGAAACACCTTAAAACTCCTTGTATACCCGGAGATATACCTCTCCAATGTTGACCCAAAATTCTGTCCTGAATTCTGCCAACTGTTTTTTTCAAATTTTCGACAAACTTATTTTCTTCGCTTTGCTTGGTCCCGGAATCTTCCGAAACTCTCCATACATGATATTTATCATTGATCATACTTGATAATGCTTCATTCCTCATAATCCAAAGTTGTTTTACTTAGCGATAGCTCGACATACTTACGTTCAAATTTAATAAGTACTTCTCCGAAAATTCGAGGTATAACAAATGGTCAAAGCCTCCATAACGACCTAGCGAGTCGTTACACGGATTATATGCACACCTTTGAATTCATGGTATTTGAGATGTGGTAAGCTAGATTTTAATCCTATGTTAAGATTTTGGGGTAATTGAAAGTTTTGAGCCCTGGTCTTAAGAAATGAGAATTTATGATTTGAGAGTCCATTTGTGGATGGAATTAACTAATTTTCTGAATATAGGACCCTAAGAATTTTTCAAACCCAGATAGGAACCATTTAGAAAATGGTTTTTTGAAAGTTTTGAGACGAAAGAAAGAACTTTTTTCTAAGAAGAATATTATAATGATCTTTCACAAGTTGACAAGATTATATCTCTTGTTCCTTGATTTATGGCCAAATATGTGGGAAATTATATTTATGTTTTAGAAAGGGAATACTGGTTGGCTAATGGAGAAATTATTAATGCTACCTTTCCTCCACAACATTCTTTTCAAATTGAAAAGGACGACAAAGTTCTTCATTTTGCAGCTTTCTCAAAATTATTTGAGAATGACCATTAACTAGCTTCGCATCAAGGATAAGAGATGATACTGGTACATTTATAGGTCAATAACCCTAGTATGGAGGTTGTCCAACCCTGAACCAATCCAAAAACATCCCTAATGCCACCTCGGATCAGCGGGTAAACAAACAGGACCATCTGCCTGAGTTTGAACATTCCGCTTGGGTTATTTTCTGTCTAACCTCAGTACCATCCTTTGTGAAACATAACTGTTTAAAGCATTTTCACCATAATTCTTAGTAGCCTAGTATGATGTAGTTCAACACAACGAGTTTAGCCTATCATTTAGACTAAATTTGGATATTAAATTTAAAATTTAAAACAAAATAAAAGAAAAATGACCTAAGATCTGAAGGTTGTGCTCAGAAAGAGTAAAGATGTTGTAGGCTGCAAACTTTTATTACAATTGGAAATATTTTACAAAGAGAGAGAAGGTGGTTCTGAAAAATGTGCTTCTCTTTCTTGTCACGACCCAATTCGTGAATCGTGATGGCACCTATACTGTCCCCCCAGGTAGGCGAACCATTCTCAAATCATGTTAATCATTAATAACAATTATGCGGAGATAAACAATGATTTAGCTAACGGATTAAGTTACATAGATGATAAGTGCGGAAGTAATAATAAACCCAAAATCTGGTCTGGACTAGTACAAGAGCCACTATTTCATAGATACAAGTCTGATAGAAAGTACTATATCAATACTATCTCAAAAATACAAAGAAGACAGTTAAATACAAAGAAGAGTCTCCAAATGCAGATCTAGCCCCAAAGCTCACCCTGGAATCTCTGTTGAGTAAACTCGGATCACTCTCAATGACGGGAACTGAAACTAGTAACAAACTCTGCACTCAAAAGAATAGTACAGCAAGAGTACCATCAGTACAAACAACAAGTACTGAGTAAGCATCATAGGCCGACTAAGATTAGTCCATGCATATAAGCATAAAATCAACAAGATAAGCAGATAGGAACATAATACCCAAACCAAGATCATAGAATATCCTATAACTGAATCACAACCTAAGATGAAGCTTCTAAACCACAAGTCTGTCGAGTCTCAATAATCTCAAATGATAATAACAAATCAAATTTTTGAACCTAGGCAGAGTCACTAATCCGCAATCTGACCCAGTCCATAATCCTATCTATGCCACCACAATGATACGAACAAACCATACCAATCAGACGTGAAGACTCATATGAAGATGTAGAATAAAATGTAATGATGTGCAATGGAATACACTGGCCAAATACCTCAAACTTGTATACACATGCTAAAGGCATTGTTAGCATAATAGTCATGACCCATGGAGGACCCGCGAAGTCCATGTACCCCTCGCTCCGGAACATAACTCGGATCACGCGTCCACTCGCTCCAGAACAGACCTCAAATCAAAAGTTCACAAATAGGCCACCTCCTCACCCCCTATCAATTGTGCTTTGTATATATATATCAAGATAGACCACATCCTCACCCCCATCAGATATGCCTTTTATACATTTATTGTATGTAAGATGAGTATTCAAAATATGGTTCAAGTCTAGAACCCCAAGATGAAACACCAACTCAAAAGTAAGCATGATAAATCAATAAAATCAAATGCCAACGAAAGTTCAAGTCACATTGCCATAAGCCATATTAGAATTTAGATAAATCAGCTCAACTATGGAATGAATCATACAAACCATTTCAATTAACATAAGAGTCTATGATATCCTTTACTTCCAAATATAGCAAGTACACCTCACAACTAAGTCTTGTGTCACCAAAGTGCTCCATTTTCTCATGTATCATCATCAGTACTAAGTCATAACTCGATATCAATATACATATGACATGAGAATGACAAAATGATTCAGGCCTAATCTTATTATCCTTTCTTTCTCTGATGATAAATGACACAATAAGAGAAAAATGAGTGCAACACATATCACAACACAGAAATTAAGGTAACAAGCCTAATCACAATAACAGGGCAAAAAGCCATAATCAGCAACAACCAACCTAATAGAATTCCATCCCAAATCACCACAGTACGAATACAAATACATCATCACAATTCGTACATAACGGCGAAAAGCCCACATAATCAGAAGCCTTACCAACCTAAGTAATATCCAACCAGACATCATGTCTGAAGACCTAATCATGCTTTCTCCCTCTAGTTCTACACAATATATATGTTTCGCTAATCAAAATCTTACTAAGGTAAGCCATAACCTACCTGGAATGCAGAACAGGAGCCGTGTCTATCAAATATGATTCTACATTAGAATACGAATCTAAGGATACCAATATTGCCATAGTTTTAACCAAAACCCAAAAATGGACTCAAAATAGCCAAACCCGAGCCCCAGGGGAAAAACTATAATTTTATTAAAAAATTGAGTTCAATATAGTAAAAATAGTACTCTACGAGTCTAAAAGAGTCCAATGAAACCCATATTGTTATACTTTAATTCGAAATCCAAAAACGAACCCAAAAAAGGTAACCCTGGGCCCACAAGGACAAAACTGGAATTTTATTTTGAAGTTGGTTTACCCATAGTCTAAATAGTAAGAATCTCAAATATCTTTGAAATCCATTCCCAAATTGACCTTCGATTTGATAAATTACTTGAAAACCCAATTTCATGAAAAATCCCAATTTCTAATACCAAATTATGATTTCTATGATGAAATTTCTAGTTAATCGAAGGTAGATTGGTAAAAAGAAATGTTAGAAACTTACCCCTTGAACAAAATTAAAGAACAGCCTTGAAATCACCCAAGTTCATCCATGAATCGATTCCCAAATCAAGATTTCCATTTCCATATCCTTATAGCTCAAAATCCTAATTTTCCCCAACCAAATCATGAAATAAGCGCTAATAGACCAAGAGAATCATGGGGAAATCATGAAAATGAAGATTAGAATCTTACTCTCTTTGAAATGAGAAAATCATCCAAATCGGAGCTTTAGAACTCAAGATATGCTCAAAATACTAATGAACGAAGTCAGAATTTTTATACAGGGATTTTTCGCAATAGCAACCAGATTTTCGCTACACCGATCAGATGTGCGCTATAGCGACCACACCAAAACCACCAACAGCCCAAACTTCGTTTTAGCACCCAAAACTCATCCAGAACCTCTGGGACACAAACCATATATCCGTTTTGATCATAAAACATCCTACGAACCTGATCGTGCACTCGGAATTCCCAAAAGAGGTCTATATGACCGGGTAAACCCCCAAATGGCCAAAATCAAGTTCCAACCAAGGGTACAAAATGCTCCTGAATGCCTAAGGAACCGAACTAAACATCCCACCAAGTCATAATCGACCCTCCGGACCTCATGGCATCGACAGAATTCCAAAAAAGTTCGTTTATCAAAAAGTCAACTTATGGTCAAACGTTTTTCACTTTAAGGCTTATCTTACAAAAATTACCATAAACCTCGCCCGATCATCTCGGGAACCATATCCTCATCCCCGCAGATCAAAATCATACTTATAGGGCTTGGGGAAGGATCAAATGGGTTGAAAATGCAATAACGACCAAATGGGTCGAAAATGCAATAACGAACAAACGGGTCAATACATTTCTCATCTAAAGATCCTTTCTATAAAGGATCAAATTAAAAAAAAAAACTCCAAAATAACTACAGTACAATGGCCGACATCTTTTTACAATTGGCCGACACCTTTACATAATTTCAAAAGAAAAGGGCAATAATACAGATGCCTTTTAAAAAGTAAAAGTAAAAAAAATAAAATTATTAAAGTTTTTCTTTTCCTTTATTAAAGGTTCCAGCATTATGGAGGTCGCTGGGCCCTTTTATTATTTCGTCTTCTCTTTTCCCTTGTCGCTTGCTTGTGAGGAAGATTCTTACTGTTATCTTATTGATTCTTGGATTTTTCCAAAATATTTATCAATATCCTCAATGTCCTCGATAAGCTCATATGGCTGAGATTCTCCTGCCAAATAATGTTATCATCATAATTGTCCTCAGCAGTATTTGTCGATGCCATAGATACATCAGATGGTACTTCTAATTCAATATTTTGCATAAAATCTTTTTTTACTTTTGCCATATAGGAGGCTATAATCTCTAGTTTGGTCATGAATCCTTTTTTTATTTGGATTTGCTTGGTCCCTGAATGGACTAGGAGCTTCTTGTTGTTGTCTTATTTTAATTACCTCCTGGTAATTGACTATAGCCATGTTAATTTGGTCAATTAATTCTTGGCCCTGGATATCACCTTTATCATTTTTCTAGGTGAGTTTCTTTCAGAATTTTGTATAAAAAACGCTGTGAAGACATCGAACATTTTGCGGTATGACCCACCTCAACAGACCATTTCATGATCCATGAAATTGACAATTCAATGAAGAAATGCAGATGAGCAATTCCTTCAATAAGCATATTATTATTCTCCAATTCTATTAGTTTAGGAGAAACATTGACCCATTCAGTAAATAAACTTTTGAATGGTTCAAGAAGAATTTTACAGATGGAACATTATTCATCCACCATTGGCATAACCAATTTGGTATGCCTTGTTTATAAACATTGGCACAAATTTTTATGAACCATGAATGCTTTTTATTAACATTTTCATATAATAAAGCTTTATTAAAGCTTTCTATATATTCCCAATAATTGAATTTAACCGGGATTTTTTGCTTAAGATGAAGATATTATTTTTCCCATAATGTACTGATTCCCCATTCTTTTGGGAAGAAAATCTTTTTATAATGATTTTTGAAAAGTTATAAACTCTTCTACTATTAGCAAGATAAAAATTTTGAAATTCTCCCGATCCTGTGGAAGATAAAATTGCTTCATAATTCATTTGTGATTTATAAGTAGGGACAACGTATGACGCTGTATCAAAATACCTTTGTTTTATTTTCCAAGGTTCATCCTTCCATTGAAGGTCTTTGTTATCCAAGAGGAGTATTACCTCTCTATTATTATTCTGCTCATATGAAGCAGTATCCTCATGATCTCATCTTCTGTTAGAACATTTGAATATGAAGGTGGTATATTATCATCCTTCTTTTTGGATTTTATGAAATCCATAAATTCTTTGTATAACGCGTCCTCTCTGTTATTACTTGAGGAACTAGTAATATTTTCGAGTTGAGCCTTTGACTACCCATTTGGGCCAGAACAATTCTTCTTCCTGTTTCTCTGCCTCTTCCCCTTTCTTTATGAAAGTTAGGTCTCTTGTACATTGGGGCCTCATCTTGCAGATAATATGATTTAGAGTTATGAACTCAAATATTCTCTTGTAAGAAAATCAGGGAGATTATTATCTGATCCTTTTTTATAATGAATTTCAAAATCGAATGCTGCTAATAAAGCTTGCCATCTTGCAAACATTTGTCTACAAACATCATGCTTGCATTCTTTATTAAACATATACTTTGTCGATTGGCAATCGGTTTTTATAAAAAAAAATTCTGGTTATATAAATCACCTTGAAATTTTAGTACACCTTTAACTATTGCAAGGATTTCTTTTGCAATAGTCGCATAATTTTTCTGGCTATCATTCCACTTGCCAGAGTAAAATTGAACCAAATTTCCTGTTTATCTTCTGCAAAACATTGTTTAATAGTCCTCCATATCCGATATTAGAAGCATCTATTTCAATAATTTTCTGCCAATTAGGGTTGGCTAAATTGAGACAAGGAAGGTTATTAACCTTTTTCTTAATTTTTCTGACTGCTTGAGTATGACTCTCAGTCCATGGTTTAGAAATAAATCTATCATATAAAATAGATGTATCTTTTGCCAAATTTTTATGAAATAACGAGATATAATTCAGGCTTCCAAGAAATCTCTGGAGCTAGGTTTTATCAGTAATAATATTAGGGAACATAGAAGCGCATTCGATGCTTCTATTAATAGGAATAATTTTTCCTTTCCAATATTATGACCGAAAAATCTTACTTTAATAAGACATTTTTGGTTTGGATATAACCAGCCCATTTTGAATAATAATTTTCTTTAATATGTCAAGATGTTTGAAATGCATTTCTATAGTATTTGAAAATACTAGAATATCATCGATATAGACAATAATAAAATTACTGTAAGACATAAAGATATCATTCATGATATTTTGAAATTCTGAAAGGGCATCTTTTAATCCAAATGGCCTAACATTCCATTCGAACTGCCCTAGAGGAACATTGAAAGCAGTTTTATATTTATCAGCAATTTGTATTTGCCAGTTGTATACGGTAAAAATCGGGGTCTACGATCCTGACCCAATGATCAACGGCCCAGACTAAGAACGAGGGGCAGTTGATCAATTGAGCTCGTCTAATAGGATAGTAACGTTCTGGACTCAGTTAGCCGGACCCAGCGACTCCTAAAGAGTTGCGTTGCTAGTTAGTAATAGTACGAGAAATCCGATCCGTTGCGAAGTTCACTCCGCACGGTGCATCATACAGCTGTCAAAGCCCGAGATTTCGGGGATCACTATCCATGATTGATTTAGTTACCTTGTCAAATACAAATACTTGTACTATAAATAAAGGGGGGGTTAAATCCTCATAGGGATCATCTTGTTTCTTGTCTTCTATACAATTGTATTGAAACCCTAATTACCATAATTTTGTAAACATCCAAGTTGCTAAAATTCCCACAGATTAGTTCGAGGAGTTCAGGCCTCAGCCCGGGCCATTCGTTACAATCGTAATTGAGGCTGTCTCTTATCTTCTTACTCTCAACCTTTATGTCGCTATTATTATCCTTTTGTTCTATAACGAATCAAATCGCATATTCTTTAAAACGCATACAAATTTAATTGCTACTTTTTTGAGGGGTAAACAGTTTGGCACCCGCCGTGGGGCTAAGGATAATGGCAGTGATTTTTTTGCAACTCGGCTTTCACTTGCTTTTTTGCCTTTTTTCTTGATTTCAGGTTAACTTCGACATATCGAATGTGAACAATGTGAATAACAACAGCCACAATAAGAACCCCAACAATGTGATACCATTGAACATCATTCCACTGGGCGATCCGGTCAATGATCCTCCCGATGATGCGAGTGTTGCCAACTCCATCTAGCCATTAACGACAGCAGAGATACGCCCGTTGATAGGGAGACTGCTGGTAGGGCAAGTGGAGAGGCCGAAGAAAAGATTAATGTACGCATGATTTATGATTTATTGCAGGAACAACAGGTAACCATGATGCAGCACCAAGTGGTTATATCCCAACTCCAAAAGACCAAAAACGAGGTCAGGGTAGCGGAACCGAACCGAATACCTGTACCAGCCCATAGGGAAATTGAGATAAGCAGCGATCAAGAACGATCGGTGCCCAATGAATCATCCAATGTGATAAAAATGTTGGAGGCGCTGTTGAAACGGATAGACTCCAACGAAAAAAAGTGGAAGACTATAATTCTCGAGTGGATCAGATTCCGGGGGCACCACCAATTATGACTGGACCAGAAACCAAATATATTATTCGAAGGCCTTTCCCACCGAGTGCGGCTTTGAAATTGATGCCAAAAAGGTTTAAGATGCCGGATATTCTGAAATATGACCGGACAACGGATCCACAGGAACATATAACCACCTACACCTGTGCCATAACGAGCAATGATCTGGAAGATGATGAAATTAAGTCGGTAATGCTAAAAACGTTCGGTGAGACATTGACTAAGGGAGCCATGCAATGGTATTGCACGCTGCCCCAACACTCTATTCCATCCTTCGAGCTGCTCGCAGATGCCTTTGTAAAGGCTCACACCTGGGCTAGGAAGGTGCAGGCGAGAAAGGCCGACATATTCAAGATCTTCCAAAAGGACAACGAACGGCTTAAATAGTTCATGACAAGATTCCAGAAGGAAAGGATGTTGCTGTCCCCAATTCCCAATGAGTGGGCAGCTCAGGCTTTCACGAAGGGACTTAACCCCCAAAGTTCCAACACTTCTCTCAAGCTGAAAGAAAACCTATTGGAGTTCAGAGCTATTACTTGGGAGGATGTCTATAACAGGTATGAGTCCAAGATACGAGTGAAGGACGATCAGCTCGGGCTTCCACCAGGTCCGATTAATTAAAACATTCGGACAGACCGAAGAGGGAAATATAAGCAAAAATTCAACTATCAAGGGATAGATATCATCCATACCCTCAGCCAAAGAGGTCCACCTTTAGGTTAGATAAGGGAAAAAATGGTCTTAGCCCTAATACAATGAGAAGTGATAGGCGAAGCGATCACGGCTCAGGGAGCAGGAGTTTGTAGTTCAAAAACAGCACCGTTGGGGTGTTCGACACCTGCCAAAGCCCGAGGTTGTCTGAATATAACTTTAACGTTGACTGGGGAGCCATTGTAGCGGCAATTGATCACATTAAATACGCGAGATGGCCAAGGCCGCTATGAACTGACCCTTCACAACGAGATCCAAATCTGATATGCGAGTATCATGGTACTCATGGACATCGGACCGACGACTGTAAAGGGTTAAGAGACGAAGTTGCACAGCCGTTAAAAACGGTCATCTCTAGGAATTTATGAGTGAACGAGTAAAGAGTCATTTCAAGAACAGGGAAACGAGCAAGAAGACCAAACCAGATGAGCCCCACCATGTGATCAACATGATCATTGGTGAGGTAGAAATACCCCGAGGTCCAACAATGAAGAAGATAAAATTCTCAATTACTCAGGAAAAGAGGACCAGGGACTACGCACCGGATGGATTTATCTCCTTCAGTGACGCAGACGCGGGGGCATCGTTCAACCACACAACGATGCTTTGGTAATTTCTGTCCTTATAAATAAAACTCATGTGAAACGTATTTTGATTGATCCAGGTAGCTCGGCCAACATTATCCGATGGAAGGTAGTGGAGCAGCTGGGACTGTTGGATCAGATTGTACCAGCAGCCCGGGTCCTAAATGGGTTTAATATGGCGTATGAAACTACAAAGGGCGAGATCACACAACCAGTAAACGCGGCTGGTGTAGTTCAGCACACAAAGTTCTATGTCATTGATGAGGAGATGAGATACAACGCCTTGCTTGGAAGGCCGTGGTTGCACATCATGAGAGCGGTACCTTTAACCTTGCACCAAATGCTGAAATTTCTAATCTCGGAGGGAGTAAAAACCATTCATGGAGTGGAGAGCAACCTGCGGCAAAAGAAATGTTCACGGTTAAAGAAGCTATACAAACATTGAAGAAAGCCATGCACGAGGGTGCGGAGGACGCGAATGAAATAAAAGACACCAAATAGCAATCACAGGACACGGATGATGTGCCGAGAATTTTGGCACATCTAATGCTTTTTAACTCTAAGTTTTACGTGTTTTCGAGTAAGTTTGTGTTAGTTTGATGTGTTTTGTGTTTTGTACAGGTATTTCAAAGTTAGAATGCTCGGCAAGAGAAAAATAAGGAAATCAAGTGTTCTGTACTGATATGCACTAAGTACGGACCGTCAACATATCGACGGTCTGTCGTTTTGGATCATAGAATTGCAAGAAGAGTTCTTGCAGCCAAAGAAGCTTGACGACATGCAGAGCTGGATGATCGATGGGTCGTCAACATGTTCGACGGTCCGTCGAGTTGCCTCGTTGACATACTTCTTTCAAAGTGTAAAAGTGCATTAGACCTTCGACTTTCACCGTCTGTCATTGTCGAGTTGTAAAGAAGGTTCAAGTCCTGCATGTTGAAAATCAGTCATTAGATCATCGCCATGCACGTCGACATGTCGACGACTGTCGAAGCACAACGACGACCCATCAAGTTGCAAGCCAACCTGGAACAGGATTAGGATTAATTATTCCGAGTTTAACTTGTATAAATACCTGTTTAGATTTTATTTTTCAGACATCTGGAGTTTTAAACTTGTAGTAATTACTTTTGGGTTTTAGTGCAATTGAAGATTTCCAGACAATTACCATTTGTTTACTTTTAAGTTGTATTCGTAAGTTCAATACAAAATTCAATTATGCAATCTTCAATCTATTATTGTTTTCTTGTCGCCATGAATAGCTAAACACCTTTACTAAGGTTGTGAACCCAAGGATGGGTGTTTTGTGATTGGGGATCGTGAATGATATATGCATAATGGATTGTTAGGGTTTATTTATTCTTTGTCTTCATCATATAGTTAGTGGTTGCAAACATTAGCTAACGCCATAAACTTAAGTTTATTTGGGAAAATAACTAGGGTTAGGTAAAATCAAATAACAAGAACTCTAGGCTTTAAACCTTGTTTAATAAATTCACTTCGGAATAAGAGGAATTTACTTGGCATAATTAATCGTTCTTCATGCATACTTTCTTATATTTGGAAAAAGCATAGAAAGAAATAATCTTTTCTTATTGGGAAATAGTCTAGATTCACATAGAGGTTAAGTGCATCCATACAAATAATCCATTAGAAGTATATGAAGATCGATACCCATGATCATACACTTTATTTGACGGGAACACGAACTTGGTTCTTTTTACCCATATATTTATAACTTTAAATTTCTAGTCATTTTAAATTAGTCCACAAATCAAAACAACTATAAGACCCTTTTTCTGGAATACACCAGGACTGCAAGATTAGTATAAAACTTATTTAGTAAGCTTTTCACACCATATTCTCTGTGGGATTCGACCCCAACCTCATTGGGTTACCATATTTTCACATCGTCTGCTTTACGCTATTAAAAGGTGTAATTTGAGCGTATCAACGGACCTGGCTAAATTCGAGGGAGAAGGAAAGATAGATATGGAAGAGGATGACTTCGGGGTTCCCAGGTCGTTTGTACTACTCGATGACTCGGATGCAACAATATCAACGGTGGAAGAGCTTGAACAAGTCATTCTATTCGTCCATCTACCAGACAAAAAAGGTGTACCTGGGCACGGGATTAACCTCAGAGCTCAGGAGTAAATTAATCAAATTTTTTCAAGCTAATACCGATTATTTTGCATGGTCCCACTTATATATAACAGGTATTCTGCCCGAGGTCACCACTCATCGGCTGAGCCTTGATCAGAAGTTCACCCTGGTGAAGCAAAAGCGGAGACAAATGGCCAAGGTCAAACACAAATCCGTCAAGGAAGAGGTAACAAGGTTATTAAAAGTAGGATCCATGCGGGAGTTTAAATACCCGGATTGGTTAGCTAATATAGTAGTTGTACCCAAAAAGGGTAACAAATTTAGAATGTGTGTGGACTACAAGGATTTGAACAAAGCATGCCTGAAGGATTCCTTTCTTTTACCTAACATCAATCGCATGATTGATGCGACGGCTGGCCATGCAATATTAAGCTTTCTTGATGCTTACTCAAGATACAACCAAATCCGAATGAAACCAGAATATTAGGAAAAGACTTCCTTCATAACAAAGTACGGAGCTTACAGCTATAACGTGATGCCGTTAGGGTTAAAAATGCTAGTGCTACATATCAATGCCTAGTTAACAAGATGTTCAAAAAACAAGTAGGTAAAACAATGGAAGTTTATATTGATGATATGCTAGTCAAGTCCCTAGAAACAAAGGACCATTTGAAGCATTTGCAGGAAACCTTCAATATACTGTGCAAATACAACATGAAGCTGAACCCAGAGAAGTACACCTTGGGAGTAGGTTCGCGTATGTACCTGGGTTTCATGGTGTCGAACCGAGGGATCGAAATTAACCCGGATAAGATCAACGCCATTGATAATATCCGGGTAGTCGAGAATGTAAAACGCATACAGAGATTGATCGGAAGGATTGCGGTCTTCGGATAAAAGCCACCATTTTTTCTTGTTGCTTAAAAAGAAAAATGACTTCGTATGGACACCGGAGTGTCAACTAGCCCTAGAATAATTGAAAAGGTATTTATCGAGCCCGCCTCTACTACACACTCTGAAGGCAGACAAACAGTTGTACTTGTATTTGACAGTATCCGAAGTCGCGGTAAGCGGAGTGCTGGTCTAAGAGGAAGAAGGTACGTAATTTCCAATTTTTATGAGTATAATCTTGTTATAAATGATGCTAATGTTGGTGAGGAAGCATTATGTGAAGAATGAGTATTGTGTTGTATTGTAGTCTTGGTTATAGATGACTTTGAAAGTGAATTTGAGAAGTGAACAATGTTTAATTTGAGGAATCTATTGATTATGATATTATGGGTGTTGCCATTGCTATTTGGGAGTTGCTTATTATATGGAGAAAGTTGTCGAAACAAGGGAAATGCTTCCCAATTTTCGTTAGCTCTTAGTCGTTTTAGTTGAGACCTAAGTGCGCTTTCAATTATCTAATTTTAGTACGAATTCTCTTGAATGTAGAATCGTGAGCTTGAAAGGAAAGCGTTTAGTCGATAAAGTTAAAGAGAAATAAAGGTATGTAAGGCTAGCCCCTTTCTTTCTTAAAGGCATGACTCTTATACTGCTATCTCCTCTATGTTTCCATGACCTTCTTACATCCTAAAAGTTGAAAGTTCATGACTCTTAAGAGCTTCATATGAGATAGAGATGAGATATGTTTCGTGATAATGATAATGATAATGATGCTATTTCAGAGATTCCAAAGCCTATGAGATGATGCCATTATGAGCTTGCTAATCCTATCTTTATGATTTCATTGATGTTATTTCTTGTTGTTTCCTCACCTCATGATACTAGTTCCTTTAAGGTGAAACATATTAATGATGGTTGATCCATAATGTAATCGGAGGTTACCGACCTTACGTCACTCCGATAGAGCTGTAGCTTTCACTTGGGCTCTCATGCATGTTTTATGTTATTTTTATGTATGATTACACCATGCCTAGTTGGCCAGGCAGACACCACTGCGCTGGGCGTAAGTGGGCGGCTATGATGATAACAACACCGTGCCTAGTTGGCCGGGCAGACACCACTAGTGGGCGGCATGATGATGGTTACCCCAAACGCGGGCTAATGATGATCACACTGTACCTATATAGTCGGGCAGCTTATATATATATGTATGTATGATATGATGTTATTTAATATAAAAGCTAGCATGCATGATTCCTCCTTAAGAGGAAATCAGTGAAAGGTTTACTTTTCATCTTATGCTCTTTTATTTCTTTATTATGTTGTTGCACATGCCTTACATACTCAGTACATTGTTCGTGCTGACGTCCTTTTCATTTATGGACGCTGTATTCATGCCCAAAGGTAGACAAGGAGACGGTCCACATTCCTAGGAGCTTATTAGTAGATATACAGGAGCACTCCACTACTCCGGAGTTGCCACTTCTTGGTATATTCGTCACATTTGCGTACATATTGGGGCATGGCGGGGTCCTGTCCCGTCCTTATGATTACCGTGTTCCAGTTAGAGGCTCATAGATATTTATGTGTGGGTTGTAGATGTTATGTGACCTCTTCGTTGTATATTATGTACCTCATTTTTGTAGCCTTGTGGGCTTATGCACACATACATGTTTTGGGAGATATTGAAAATCGTTTTATGATAAGTTTTGTGTTAAGAATGATGTATGTCCAGGCTGAGTATGATAGACAGCATGATGAGTGGTGCTCGGTAGCCAGCTTCGGGTACCCATCATGGCCCACTAGTTGGGTCATGACAAAAGTGGTATCAGAGCAGTTCCATCCTAGGGTGTGTCTACGAGCCGTGTCCAGTAGAGTCTTTCTTATGGGTGTGAAGCGTGCCACACTTATAAATAAAAGGCTACAGGGCATTTAGGAATAATGACCGTCCTTCTTCTTTATAGATCGTGCGATAGAGCTGTAAAATAAGACTTCCCTTTTCCCTAATTGTGTGTTATGATTTTAGCTATGCCTGTAAAGAGGAAAGCAACAGCCGCCCAGAAGGGCAAAACCGCGACAGGAAGGTGGGTTGAACAGGAGCCACCGGTAAATATGGAAGAGGGTGAGTCCCATAATGAGGCTCCATCTCATACTTCTCACACCCCACCTATCTTAAAGGAGCGTGAAGGGGCCTTAGCTCCAGCTCCAATGCCTCTAGTTCCTCCACCAGGTTCTTCGAGTCAGCAGATAACCGAGGCTATTCAGTTGTTAACACAGTTAGTTGCTGCTCAGGCTCAGCGACGGGGTACGGGCCCTAGTGATAGAGTGACTAGTGCCAGAGCCCGTGATTTTGTGAGTTTGAATCCTCCATAATTTTTTTTATTCAAAGCCGGATGAAGACCCGCAGGGTTTTATAGATGAGATGTTGAGAACACTGAGAATAATACATACTTCTAATACTGAGTCGGTGGAGTTGGCTTCCTATAGGTTGCGGGATGTCATTGTTCTATGGTATAATAATTGGATATCTTCCAGAGGGGAAAATTCACCTCCCCCGGTTTGGCAGGAGTTTGTAGATGCTTTCATTCGCCACTATTTTCCACCTGAGGTTCGAAAGGCCCGAGCTGACAGGTTCTTGAATCTAAAGCAAGAAAATATGAGTGCTCAAGAGTATCCGCTTTAATTCATTGGCTAGGTATGCTCCGATCATGGTAGCCAACATGGGAGACTAGGTGCATCGGTTTGTGAGTGGCTTAGGACTACGTTTGATCAAAGATTGCTTGACAGCTTCATTACAGGAGGGAATGGACGTCTCCTGTATTCAAGCTCACGCTCAAAATTTGAAAGAGCAGCGGCAACCACATAGGGGTGAGCGTGATATGGATAGGGGGCATAACAAGAGAGCCAGATCTGCGGGCACTAGTAGTGAGTATAGAGGGGGTCAAAGGCAATAGTACTCTAGATATTCAGGCCAGTCGGTGGCTAGTGCACCTCCTCGATTTGCGGGCAAGAGATTCGATCGCCCCATTTATTTTGTTCCGGAACAGAGTCCGAAGGTTTCAAGTTCCCAGTTTGGAGGTGATTCCAGTCAAAGAAGACTACCGTTACCACGATGCAGCCAGTGTGGTAGGTTACATTCGGGTCCGTGTCGCCGAGGCTCAGATGCTAGTTATGTCTGTGATCAGATTGGGCACATAATGCATGATTGTCCCTCGATGAGTTGTAGAGGTGGGGCTCAGCCTACAGGATCAGCAGTCGGTTCTTCTTCGTCATACGCATGTAGGGCGGGGCTCCCAAACTTCGGCGATGGCGAGGACGGAGAGGGTAGCATCCAGTTCAGGTGGCCCTCTGTTATAGCCCGTATTTTATACGTTTGGAAATTTCGAAGTCGACGTGGAAAGTTAAGGACGAGACTATGTTTCAAAATTATTTTAATGCATAAGTAGGTTATGAGTATTATTTATGGACATTGGTAGTATAGAAATGTTGAGAAAGATTAAGGGCGAAAAAGGAAATTCGCTAAGTGGCATCATGGTAATATTGTAAAAGGCTAAGGGTAAAACGGGAATTTTACACAAAGTCTTGAGAATTCCATGGAATGGCCATGTGGCCGAATTTTTCAAAAAAAAGGGGGAAAAAGAAGATGACAAATTAAGTCATCTTTTATTTAGAAAAAGAATTCAAGAAGAAGGGAGAAAAATCAAGAAAAATCTAGAGAGGGGGGCATGTGCCCCTCACATGCCACTAATTATGTATATATATATATGTATAAGTCTTGAAAGAAACAAGACAAATTATCATTTGGTCTTAGAAAATTTAAGAGAGAGGGGAGAGGAAAGAAAAAAAGAGAGAGAGAAGGCGGCAATAGGGGTGGCCGAACCGGCCCCCCCTAAGTTGATCATGGAAAATTCTTTCTTCATGTTTCTCCCGCTAGTTGGAAGGCCCTCGTCGTTATGGAGTAGTTGTTGGAGCAAGAGACGCGTTACGTTTCCACAAACTACAAGCCTAGCCGTGGAGGAAGTTGAAGAAAAGGTGAGGTTCAACCTTCTTTTTATGTGTATGCATGATTTACGCATATAGTTATGTGTAGAAGAGAATGAAAACCATGAGAAAATAGGTGTTAGAGTGAGGCCGTGTATATCTAGGTGTTGGCCGTGTGTGATTGTGGTGTTGTGTATAAGTAATGAATTAAGTGAACTTAGCATGTTTGGGTGTTGTTGTAATGCGTAGTAAATGAACGAAATCCATGAAGTTGTGCATGTAACATGAAGCCGTGTATAGGGGCTGGTTTGGTAACGTGCGGTGAATTGATTCTATTTAGTATTTTGATTGTCGTTGCTATGAATTCTATGGCATGGAACGAATGTTTGATGATCAAATTGAAGTAGTAAGTGTAGCGGACTGATTTGGAACGTTATATGATTTCAACATAGTTTCTTGTATTAATGGAAATGATAATGTAAACGTATGGGATTGTTAATCTAGCTTATGGGTTTGGAAGAAAAGGAAATGTATTGTTATTGATTTTATTGGAGTTGGAAGGTGTTGGATGGATTGATATGTTGATTGAATCGTTTTGAAAGTTATGTGAATTGAATTGAATAGAATTGAATAATTGTGGAATTATGTCAATAGTTTGGCTAGGTTTGAATTCCGGATTGTGATGGATGAGAAATTTGGCTTTATTGAATGTTGAGGATGGTATATGTACGGGAGGAAGTCTTTCAACCGAAATTTCGGTAGCCGGTGTTTCTTTAAGACTCTAACTCTAAGAATCTAATAAGAGTTTTGGTAAACATGACCAATTTGCGATTTTGACGAGATTGCGACGTGAATTTGGAATAGCAAAAGGAGCGGAAAGAGGTATGTAAGGCTTCACCCTTCTTTCTATGGCATGTCTTAGACGTACTAAGTTAGATACGGGCCTCGGGGACCATTCCTTTTCTCGAAATCCAAGATTAAAATTCGCTACTATTCATTCAGTAAAATTGAACTAGAAATGGTGCCAAATGTTGGATAACTTCTTAGACCTCTAGAACTTGCATAAATGAGGCCCGATTACTCTAAAACTCTCATAAGTAATGTCATGAAACGTATTACACGTAAATTGTGTGCGCCGCCTCATTTGACCCGAGGTGGGCCCATTGTTCCCGAATTTTCCTATCGTTTCGCTTGATTTGTATTGGAGTAGAATCTAAGGAAATCCTTGACCCTTGACAGATTATCAAACGATAAGTACGGATCATCCTAGTTCAAGTGTATCCATGATGAATGTGATCTTATAGCGATAACGATGAAGCTAAAGATGAGAAAAGCGCCTACGTTAAATATGTAGATGATATACTTTGCTATAAAAACGAAAATATGAGAATGTTAAACTATTTCTGGATATTCCAAGACTATTATAGGTAATGACTATTCTAAGGATTCTAGGTACATGGAATTATGCTTTATGACCCCGATTGATGTGTGTACCCGACATACGTACATATATATATGATAACAGAATCAGGGCGCTATATAGACGCCGATATTTATACGTGATATATATATATATATATATATATATATATATATATATATATATATATATATATATATATATATATATATATATATATATATATATATATACGATATAAGTGTGTGCAAATGACAAAAAGAATCAGAGCGCTATAGACGCTGATATATGTTTATGATATGAGTATATGTATATGATAAAAGAGCCAGGGCGCTATAGACGCCGATATATTTACGGGGAAGATGGAGATAAGGGCAGAGCGTTATATACGCATATCCACCTGATCAGTTGGAGTATGGCACATGATATCGTCCCGGACGCGGGATGTGCATATTATGGTTAAATGGATCGGCTGCCGACGCCTCGGCAATATGATATATTCTATTTTTATGTATATATGTATATATATATATGAGTAAGGAAAGCTAAGAAAGCACAGCATCTGCCCAAGGGCACTTATATGTACAGGTTACTTTCTATCCTATGGTACGGTCTATGTTTCTAAATAGTTCTACTCATGCACACGTTACAGTTTTGCACGTGATATGTTCCATATGTACGAGGTACGAACTTCCCGCTGATATGTTTCAAATGTACGAATACTCTCCTTACATGATGTGCTCTACGACTCTTACCATGTTGTTATCTTGTTCATGCCTTACATACTCGGTACATTGCTCGTCACCGACCCTTCTTCTTCGGGAGTTTGCGTTTCGTATGCCGCGCGGGTGAACCCGGATGAGCGGCGGCTAGCATAGAGGATGTCCGGGGGGTTGGTAGGCTCCATTTGTCTTAGTCTTTGCCGAGTCAGAATACGTGTGCTATGATGACGTGTTCAGAATTAGAGACTTTGCAGACAGAGTCGTGGGTGCTAGGTTGTCATGTGTAAGCGGCTCCAGCAGCCGATATGCTATTATGTTCTATGTCACGAGTCTTTTATGATGTCAGATTCTATTTATGAAAAAAAATTTCTATGTATTCATTTCTCACTAGTTCGCAAGATAATATGTGTAATAAGAGTTAGCGGGTTCGCTCGGCTCCGAAGATGGGGTCGGGTGCCCATCACACCCTAGTAAAGTCGGGGTGTGACAAAGTGGTATCGAGCAGGAGGTCGGTCCAAGGGTGTACGCAAAGTCGTGTCGGTAGAGTCCTGTTTATGGGTGTGAAGCCGGCCACATCTATAGACAGGAGGCTACGGGGCATCTAGGAAATGTTGATCTTCTTTCTGTCATTAGATCGTGCGATAGCGCCAAGTCATAGGAAATGAGATCCCTTATACTAATTGTTGAATTCCGCGGCGCCCGGCATCGGCGGAAAAAGGCGAGAATGATATGGAGGTCAAAAAGAGGTAAGACCGGATGGATATATTTATTCGTTATCCGGCCGGGAGCCCGGGACGGAAAATAGTCATACACGAGAAGCGAGAAAGTGAATATCGAGAAGAGAAAAGGGTAAAACGGTAAATGTAACAGAAAGGACGTAGTACGAAAATGTTTCGGAAGCTGTAAGGCTTCGATTGGCCTTAGAGTATGTAATAACGACCATATGAGAAAGTGGGCGCGATTATATCGGTGTTAAGGTACCGAATTCCACCAAAGTTTCGGGTTAAGCGTGCTCGAGCGGGAGCAATTTCGGGATGGGTGACCCTCGGGAAGTGAACCAAAAGCTCTACAAATTGAGATACAAGAGGCAAGTGAGAAGTTAGGGTAGCCTAAGGAAAGCTAGAGTATATGGGATAGCTGGAAACCTCAAGAGGACGCGTAAGACGAGGTGAATTGGCTCGGTAAAAGACGGGAAGTACAACACAACCCTAGAATTAGAATAGGCTTGAACGAGTGGTTGGAAGTAGTCCGGGCTAGTTCTTGGTAAAAATATATGTATCGAAGGATTCTCGTGCCAAGAACAAAAGTAGCGGACGCTTGAGATATGAACGTACGATTCACGACACCAACGTGCGGTTCGGGGGAGAACCACGAACAAGCGAACTAAAGAAGCGAAAGGACTAGTGAATGAAATTGTGGACGAGGGGATGACATAGACGGAAGGTAAGAGAAAACTTAGGATAAAAAGTTTCTGAGATGTCAGGCACGGAGTTAGAAGGAAGATGAGAGGCAAGGTATAAACGGAGACTTTGTAAAAGGATTGTCGGTATAAGGATCCCCTTAAAGGGGGAGATCATATTAGAAAGAGAAGAACCCATGAAAGGCCAAATGGTTTCATTACGACAATAAGAGACGGGCATGAAGGAAAGAGTAGCTATAAAAGGAACCCTCCCGAGCATTATGACGCCCATAAGGTCGCTGAACATTCGAGGACGAATGTTCTAAAGGGGGAGGATGTTATAGCCCGTATTTTATACGTTTGGAAATTTCGAAGTCGACGTGGAAAGTTAAGGACCGAGACTATGTTTCAAAATTATTTTAATGCATAAGTAGGTTATGAGTATTATTTATGGACATTGGTAGTATAGAAATGTTGAGAAAGATTAAGGGCGAAAAGGAAATTCGCTAAGTGGCATCATGGTAATATTGTAAAAGGCTAAGGGTAAAACGGGAATTTTACACAAAGTCTTGAGAATTCCATGGAATGGCCATGTGGCCGAATTTTTCAAAAAAAAGGGGGAAAAAGAAGATGACAAATTAAGTCATCTTTTATTTAGAAAAAGAATTCAAGAAGAAGGGAGAAAAATCAAGAAAAATCTAGAGAGGGGGGCATGTGCCCCTCACATGCCACTAATTATGTATATATATATGTATAAGTCTTGAAAGAAACAAGACAAATTATCATTTGGTCTTAGAAAATTTAAGAGAAGGGGAGAGGAAAGAAAAAAAAAGAGAGAGAAAGGGCGGCAATAGGGGGGCCGAACCCAAAAGCTGTCGATTGATCATGGAAAATTCTTTCTTCATGTTTCTCCCGCTAGTTGGAAAGGCCCTCGTCGTTATGGAGTAGTTGTTGGAGCAAGAGACGCATTCGTTTCCACAAACTACAAGCCTAGCCGTGGAGGAAGTTGAAGAAAAGGTGAGTTCAACCTTCTTTTTTATGTGTATGCATGATTTATGCATATAGTTATGTGTAGAAAGAGAATGAAAACCATGAGAAAATAGGTGTTAGAGTGAGGCCGTGTATATCTAGGTGTTGGCCGTGTGTGATTGTGGTGTTGTGTATAAGTAATGAATTAAGTGAACTTAGCATGTTTGGGTGTTGTTGTAATGCGTAGTAAATGAACGAAATCCATGAAGTTGTGCATGTAACATGAAGCCGTGTATAGGGGCTGGTTTGGTAACGTGCGGTGAATTGATTCTATTTAGTATTTTGATTGTCGTTGCTATGAATTCTATGGCATGGAACGAATGTTTGATGATCCAAATTGAAGTAGTAAGTGTAGCGGACTGATTTGGAACGTTATATGATTTCAACATAGTTTCTTGTATTAATGGAAATGATAATGTAAACGTATGGGATTGTTAATCTAGCTTATGGGTTTGGAAGAAAAGGAAATGTATTGTTATTGATTTTATTGGAGTTGGAAGGTGTTGGATGGATTGATATGTTGATTGAATCGTTTTGAAAGTTATGTGAATTGAATTGAATAGAATTGAATAATTGTGGAATTATGTCAATAGTTTGGCCGGGTTTGAATTCCCGGATTGTGATGGATGAGAAATTTGGCTATATTGAATGTTGAGGATGGTATATGTACAGAGGAAGTGCTGCCGAAATTTCGGTAGCCAGGTGTTTCCTTAAGACTCTAACTCTAAGAATCCTAATAAGAGTTTTGGTAAACATGACCAATTTGCAGATTTTGACGAGATTGCGACGTGAATTTGGAATAGCAAAAGGAGCGGAAAAGAGGTATGTAAGGCTTCACCCTTCTTTCTATGGAATGTCTTAGACGTACTAAGTTAGATACGGGCCTCGGGGACCATTCCTTTTCTCGAAATCCAAGATTAAAATTCGCTACTATTCATTCGAGAAATTGAACTAGAAATGGTGCAAAATGTTGGATAACTTCTTAGACCTCTAGAACTTGCATAAATGAGGCCCGATTACTCTAAAACTCTCATAAGTAATGTCATGAAACGTATTACACGTAAATTGTGTGCGCCGCCTCATTTGACCCGAGGTGGGCCCATTGTTCCCGGAATTTTCCTATCGTTTCGCTTGATTTGTATTGGAGTAGAATCCTAAGGAAATCCTTGACCCTTGACCCGATTATCAAACGATAAGTACAGTATCATCCTAGTTCAAGTGTATCCATGATGAATGTGATCTTATAGCGATAACGATGAAGCTAAAGATGAGAAAAGCGCCTACGTTAAATATGTAGATGATATACTTTGCTATAAAAACGAAAATATGAGAATGTTAAACTATTTGATATTCCAAGACTATTATAGGTAATGACTATTCTAAGGATTCTAGGTACATGGAATTATGCTTTATGACCCCGATTGATGTGTGTACCCGACATACGTACATATATATATGATAACAGAATCAGGGCGCTATATAGACGCCGATATTTATACGTGATATATATATATATATATATACGATATAAGTGTGTGCAAATGACAAAAAGAATCAGAGCGCTATAGACGCTGATATATGTTTATGATATGAGTATATGTATATGATAAAAGAGCCGGGGGCGCTATAGACGCCGATATATTTATGGGGAAGATGGAGATAAGGGCGAGAGCGTTATATACGCATATCCACGATCAGTTGGAGTATGGCACATGATATCGTCCCGGACGCGGGATGCCCGGACGCGGGATGTGCATATTATGGTTAAATGGATCGGCTGCCGACGCCTCGGCAATATGATATATTCTATTTTTATGTATATATGTATATATATATGAGTAAGGAAAGCTAAGAAAGCACAGCATCTGCCCAAGGGCACTTATATGTACAGGTTACTTTCTATCCTATGGTACGGTCTATGTTTCTATATAGTTCTACTCATGCACACGTTACAGTTTTGCACGTGATATGTTCCATATGTACAGGTACAGCTTCCCATGATATGTTTCAAATGTACAGAATACTCTCCTTACATGATGTGCTCTACAGCTCTTACCATGTTGTTACTGTTCATGCCTTACATACTCAGTACATTGCTCGTACTGACCCCTCTTCTTCGGGGGCTGCGTTTCATGCCGCGCAGGTGAACCCAGATGAGCGGCAGCTAGCATAGAGGATGTCCAGCGGGGTTGGTAGGCTCCATTTGTCCTGGAGTGCTGCCGAGTCAGAATACGTGTGCTATGATGACGTGTTCAGAATTAGAGACTTTGCAGACAGAGTCGTGGGTGCTAGGTTGTCATGTGTAAGCGGCTCCAGCAGCCGATATGCTATTATGTTCTATGTCACGAGTCTTTTATGATGTCAGATTCTATTTATGAAAAAAAATTTCTATGTATTCATTTCTCACTAGTTCGCAAGATAATATGTGTAATAAGAGTTAGCGGGTTCGCTCGGCTCCGAAGATGGGGTCGGGTGCCCATCACACCCTAGTAAAGTCGGGGTGTGACACCCTCAGCCCCGTATTTATGCATTAGCCGGCCGATAGGATCTTAAGTCCTCCCCTGATGTTATCACAGGTATATTATCCATATTCTCTTATGATGTCTATGCATTGATTGATCTGGGTTCTACTTTGTCATATATTACTCCGTATATTGCCGATCGTATTGGGGTGAAACCCGAGCCAATTAAACCTTTTGAGATGTCTACTCCTGTTGGGAACTCGGTAATAACTAGACAAGTATATAGAAATTGTATGATTCTGGTATGCGATCGTCAGACTACAGTTGATTTGGTCGAGTTGGAAATGTTAGATTTCGATGTTATTATGGGCATGGATTGGCTGGCTTCTTGTTATGCTAATGTGGATTGCAGAACAATGATGGTTCGATTCCGATTCCCAGGAGAACCAGTGCTTGAATGGAACGGTAACACAGCGTCTCCAAGAGGTAGGTTTATTTCCTACCTCAAAGCAAGAAATATGATTGCTAAAGGTTATATTTATCACTTGGTCCGAGTTCATGACATCGAAGCAAAGCCGCCGACTCTTCAATCCGTCCCGGTAGTAAATGAGTTTCGAATGTATTTCCAGATGAACTTCCAGGTCTTCCACTGGAATGGGAGATTGATTTTACTATTGATGTGTTGCCGGACACCGAACCCATATCTATTCCTCCTTACAGAATGGCTCTTACAAAAAACGAAAGAGCTAAAGACACAACTGAAGGATTTGCTCGAGAAGGGATTTATTAGGCCAGTTCATTGCCATGGGGAGCACCTGTCTTGTTCTTGAGGAAGAAAGATGGTTCTTTATGAATGTGCGTTGACTATAGGAAGTTGAACAAGGTGATGATAAAGAATAAATATCCACTTCCAAGATTGATCTGAGATCGAGATATCATCAAGTGAGAGTTAGAGAAAAAGATATTCAGAAGACGGCTTTTAGAACTAGATATGGTCATTATGAATTTCGGGTAATTTTATTTGGGTTGACTAACGCTCCAGCAGTGTTCATAAACTTGATGAATAATGTATTCAGGCCTTTCCTAGATCTATTCGTAATTGTGTTCATCGATGACATCTTAGTGTATTCTCGGTCAGAAGCAGAGCATGCCGATCATCTACGCACTGTTCTTGGTATTCTTCGAACTTGTGAATTGTATGCCAAGTTTTCAAAATGTGAGTTCTGGTTGAATTCTGTGACTTTTCTGGGCCATATCATCTTAGTTGATGGCAATCGGGTAGACACTCAGAAGATTGAGGCTGTGAGGACTAGACCAAGGCCTACGACGCCTACATAGGTCCGTAGCTTTCTGGGATTGGCAGGCTACTATTTATGGAAGGAGTTTCCTCTATCTCAGCACCACTGATGAAGTTAACTCAGAAATCGGCAAAATTTCAATGGACCGATGCTTATGAGCGCAGTTTCCAGGAATTGAAAAATAGCCTGACTTCAGCCCTAGTCCTGACACTTCTAGAAGGATCAGAAGGCTATGTTGTTTATTGTGATGCCTCCGGTGTTGGGTTGGGCTGTGTGTTGATGCAACATGGTAGGGTTATTGCCTATGCTTCCAGGCAATTGCGAAAACATGAGAAGAACTATCCGACGCATGATCTTGAATTAGCTGTGGTTATTCATGCTCTAAAGATATGGAGACATTATTTGTACGGTGTTCATGTTGATATTTATACAGCTCACAAGAGTCTCCAATACATTTTCAAACAAAAGGAGTTGAATCTACGGCAAAGGCGATGGTTAGAGCTGTTGAAAGACTATGATGTGAGTATTTTATATCATCCCGGGAAAGCAAATGTGGTGGCCGATGCTCTTAGCCAAAAATTCATGGGCAGTCTATGTGACGTTCAGCTGGAGAAGAAAGAATTGGTTCGTGAGCTCCACCAGCTAGCTAGCCTAGGAGTTCGTTTAATGGATTCAGGCAATGCAGGAGTTGATATTCACAACCTAGTTGTTTCATCCTTAAATATGGAAGTGAAAAGGCGCCAATATGAAGATCCCCAGTTAAGTCACTATAGATATACACTCCCCCAGAAATAAAAGTCATCATTTGAGATTTCTGCAGACGGGATTCTCAGGTATCAAAGCAGACTATGTATCCCAGATGTTACAGGATTACGCCACCAGATTCTGAAAGAAGCTCATTACTCCCGTTATTCTGTTCACCCAGGAGCGACAAAGATGTACCATGATCTCAAGTCAATGTATTGGTGGGATGGAATGAAGAAAGATGTAGCGGAGTTTGTAGCTCAATGCCCAAATTGTCAACAAGTGAAAATTGAGCATCAAAAGCTAGGACGATTGTTGCAAGCTATGGAAATCCCAACCTGGAAATGGGAAGTGATCAACATGGATTTTATTGTAGGCTTGCCTCCCTCTCGGCATAAGTATGGCTCTATATGGGTAATTGTTGATAGACTCACGAAATCAACCCATTTTCTTCCAGTCAAAACTACATATTCAGCAGAAGACTATGCAAGGTTGTACCTTAAGGAGATAGTGCGACTTCATGGTGTTCCAGTATCTATTATCACAGACAGAGGAGCACAATTTACTGCCAAGTTCTGGAAGTCCTTTCAAGAAGGTTTAGGAACTCAAGTGAGACTTAGCACTGCATTTCATCCACAAACTGATGGGTAGGCTGAACGCACTATTCAGACCTTGGAAGATATGTTGCGGGCATGTGTATTAGATTTCGGAGATAATTGGGATGATCATTTGCCACTTATTGAATTTTCCTATAACAACAGTTATCATTCCAGTATCCAGATGGCCCCGTATGAAGCTCTATACGGAAGGAAATGTAGATCACCAATTGGATGGTTTGAAATAGGAGAGACACAACTGATAGGTCCATAATTGATTTAGCAAGCGATGGAAAAGATCAATCTTATTCGAGACCGATTGCAATTGTTGACAGCCTAGAGTCGCCAAAAGTCTTATGCCAACAATCGCCGACGGAACTTGGAATTCTGAGTTAATGATTGGGTATTCCTGAAAGTGTCGCTGATGAAAGGTGTAATGAGATTCGGTAAGAAGGGAAAGCTTAGTCTCTAGTATATTGGACCTTACAAGTGGGCCAAGTGGCTTATGAACTAGATTTATATCCAGAACTTGAGTCAGTCCACCCAGTTTTTCATGTGTCGATGCTCCGCAAGTGTGTTGGAGATCCTTCTAGAATTCTGCCAGTAGATGATGTTCAAATCACCAAAAAGTTGACTTATGAAGAGGTACCCATTATTATACTGGATAGGCAAGTGCGGAAGCTCAGAAACAAGGAGGTAGCCTCAGTTAAGGTCTTGTGGAGGAATAATAACAGAGAGGAAATGACTTGGGAAGAGGAAGAAGATATGAAGTCCAGATATCCGCATTTGTTTCCACCCCCAGAAGAGGTTCAATGAGACGCCATTGTCCCCAAGTAGGCAATGTTTTTTTTTTTAATGCTTTTGGTCGGGTGTGGCCATGTTTTCTTATGGTTGTTGTTATAGCCCTCTGAGGCGATGCTATTTTGGGTTGATGTGACAGGATGGTAGTTCCATATTACAGGGAAAACTCTGGCGAAATTTTTGTAGAATCCCCGAGGACCTAACATTCGAGGATGAATGTTCCTAAGGGGGGGAGAGTGTTACACCTCGGACATTTCGTACATTGAGCTGTGAATAGACTAACGCAAGCTCAAGGTGAACATGAAGTCCTTATGACTGGAAGAATAGAACTTAGCAACCTTAGAGTGTACACGACAAGATTTTGAAGTCATATGACTCGGTGAAACTAAGTTCGTCGAAGGAAGGGAAGTATAAGTCGTGTTTGGAAAGGCATTTGCAAGTATCGAGTTAACGATTATTTAGTAATTTTTTGGGAAGGAGTTATAAGGCTCCTTAGATGGTTAATGAAGTGTTAAACAAGTGCCAAGAAGACTCCATAAGGATTTGAGATCAAATGAATCGATGAAAGTAACTTTGGAAAAAGGGGAGTTATATAACTTTATACGGTCCTTATAATGGTCCGTATAATAGTCACAGTGAAGGGTCATCACTGGTGACATTATACAGTCACTTACACGGACCGTATAAAATTATACGGACCGTATAAGTGTCCGTATAAATCCTATCGGGCAGCTTTGTTTTTTTTTTTTTTTATAAAAAGATGACCAAGTTCTTATTTTTCATTTCCCATCTTCTACACCACTCTTGAGAGCTCTAGAATATTCTATACACCATATCAACACATATCCAAGAGAAATCAAATATTAAACACTAAGAATTAGTAGAATCAAATGTATGGGTGTTCACTAGGGTTTGTGGAAGTCAAGGTTTCCTTTGGAATTGAAGTTGGGTTTTTTCTCAAGTGAGCGTCTTCCTCTAAAGATCATTCCTACATAATCAAAGGTGAGTTTTACATCTATTTCATGTTATTAAAAGTATTGAGTGGTTGAAAGACTTGGATTGGAGAAGAAAGTAGAATATGAGCTCAAATATGGAAATCATGGTATTTTGAGTAGTAAGTTAATTTGAGTCATGATTGTTAGTATGAGATGAGTATAATATTGTTATAAATGATGCTAATGTCATTGAGGAAGTATTATGTGAAGAATGAGTATTGTGTTGTATTGTAGTCAGGGTTATGGAGCTTTGAAAGTGAATTTGAGAAGTGAACAATGTTTGATTGAGGAATCTATTGATTATGATATTATGGGTGTTGCCATTGCTATTTGGGAGTTGCTTATTATATGGAGAAAGTTGTTGAAACAAAGGAAATGATGCCTAATTTTTGTTAGCTCTTAGTCGTTTCAATTATCTAATTTTAGTACGAATTCTCTTGAATGTAGAATCGTGAGCTTGGAAGGAAAGCGTTTAGTCGTTAAAGTTAAAGAGACATAAAGGTATGTAAGGCTAGCCCCTTTCTTTCTTAAAGGCATGACTCTTATATTGCTATCTCCTCTATGTTTCCATGACCTTCTTACATCCTAAAAGTTGAAAGTTCATGATTCTTAAGAGCTTCTTATGAGATAGAGATGAGAGATATGTTCCGTGATAATGATGATGATAATGATGCTATTTCAGAGATTCCAAAGCCTATAAGATGATGCCCTTATGAGCTTGATAATCCTATCTTTATCATTTCATTGATGTTATTTCTTGTTGTTTCCTAACCTTATGATACTAGTTCCTTCAAGGTGAGACATAGTGATGATGGTTGATCCATAATGTAATCGGAGGTTACTGACCTTACGTCACTCCGATAGAGCTGTAGCTTTCACTTGGGATCTCATGCATGCTTTATGTTATTTTTATGTATGATTACACCATGCCTAGTTGGCCGGGCAGACACCACAGCACTGGGCGTAAGTGGGCGGCTATGATAATAATAACACCGTGCCTAGTTGACCGAGCAGACACCACTAGTGGGCGGCATGATGATGGTTACCACGGACGCAGGCTAATGATGATCACACCGTACCTGTATGGTCGGGTAGCATATATATATGTATATATGATATGATGTTATTTAATATAAAAGCTAGTATGCATGATTCCACCTTAAGAGGCAATCAGTCACGGGTTTACTCTTCATCTTATGCTCTTTTATTTTTTTATTATGCTGTCGTACATGCCTTACATACTCAATACATTATTCGTACTGACATCCTTTTCTTTTATGAACGCTGTGTTCATGCCCACAGGTAGATAGGAAGACGGTCCGAATTCCTAGGAGCTTATCAGCAGATACACAAGAGCACTCCACTACTCCGGAGTTTCTACTTCTTTGTATATTCTTTTGCGTGCATATTGGGGCATGGCAGGGTCCTGTCCTGTCCTTATGATTATCATGTTCCAGTTAGAGGCTCGTAGATACTTATGTGTGAGTTGTAGATGCTATGTGACCTCTTCGTTGTATATTATGTACATCATTTTTGTAGCCTCGTGGGCTTATACACACATACAGGTTTTGGGATATATTAAAGACCATTTTATGATAAGTTTTGTGTTGAGAATGATGTATGTCCAGGCTGAATATGATAGACAGCACGATGAGTGGTGCTCGGTAGCCAGCTTCGGGTACCCATCATGGCCCACTAGTTGGGTCGTGACAGAATTGAGCCGGACGAGTATACGAAGGCTTTGAAAGTCTTAAGTAGACTTAGCCTAAGGAAAAACACTCAAAATGCTTAAGTCCGAAAGGTTGGAAATGTCAACCCAAATGCCCGAAGTGATTTGGAGACATCCGAATTCAAGAGCATAAAATATTCGTAGTCACCAACCCTCAGTGCGAAACTCACTTATTCTCAAAGGTGACTCACCTTAAACAACGAACTCATGTAAAGGCCAGTCAAGGTCGAGCCTAAACTTATATTTATGAGTTATCAGTACGAATATATTTCGTTTAAATAGACCTTAAGTAGATAATGTTTAAAATATCAAAAAATGAGAAGGTCAGCTTTTAAAGACATCGATGAAACAAGCACTTCCATCATATATACATAAGGCCAGATACCAACCTTGACAAAAAACTTACAAGCACAAAAAGAAATATACATTTTTCTAGCCTAAGGGCCTATCTACTCCTTCCGGAGGAATCTAACTCCTCAGAAGAAGCAGGCTCTTCTTCTGAGCTGTCGCTCAAGAGAGCTTTCTGGGTCCGGGTCTCTGCCTCCTCGGCTTGAGCAATATTTACGCCTATGTCCTCAATGCCGAGCTAGACTTCTTGAAGGGTGAGCACACTGGTTTTCCATTTCATATGCTCTGCTCGCAAAGTAGAACGGTCATTAGCAGCTTTGACATCGGCATTAGCTTGGGCCTAGATCGGGTCCCGCTCAGACAAAGCTTGTTGTATCTGGGTCGTCAACCCGGCATTCTGTTGAGATAGCCCACTCAAATCTCGGTTGTCCGCTTCTAGCTGTTCATTAAGATCCTCGACAAACTTGGCCCAGGCATCGGCCTTCTCTCGGGCCACCCTCAATTTATCCTTTTCAGAATCACACTCGACAATAAGGTCGGCGATCTCAGCTTTGGTAGTATCAAGCTCTTGCCGAAGATTGGCATTGGCGGCCGCCTCCTTCTCAAGTACTGCTTCGGTTTCAAATTCAAGCCTCCCCCTGTCCACCGAAAGAATGGTATATTTCTCGAGTATGTCCACCAAGTCATTCTCAGCCTGGAATTTGCCCTCCTTGGCGGCAATCAGCTCGGCCTTAAGTGCCAAGGGGTCACCTACTAATAGCAGCTGGTCTTCTTTCTGCTGCAAAAGGATCTTGTATTTTTCGATCTCTTGACCTTGAGCGTCTAGCTGGCCCCGAATGTTTTCAACCTGACTACACAGCTCTGTATTTTCCTTCATACATCGCAGAAAGCCCTTATGCTGCAAAACTACGAACTGCGAAAAAAAGGAAAAACCCAAATTATAAGTGCAAGTTATGAGATATAATTAAAATTGGAGGTGTTGAACATACCCGATTTGCAGAATACATGCTCTCGTTGAAGAGACATTGCCATGAGACGCGGTTCATTTTTTCTCAATCCTCATCAGACACAAGAGGTCGAAGATAACTAGCTATTCTGACTGGCCGAGACATGAAATGCGTGTCCGTAGGGACAGTGACGATGATAGACATGGTCTTATTCGGCTTGTCACTCGGGGCCAAAAAGTTATCCACGAGGTAAGGTCGAGAACTCGACTCGATTTCCCTCAAAGGTCTTCTTTGCCCTTGAGGAATAGGCAGATTAAATCCCATTAGGTCTGCGATGGCAGTAGGAGTGGGGGCAGCAGCTTCGAACATATCTTCAAAATCCTCCTGCTCGGGGGGAGGGGAGGAAGTGGCACCAACTACTTTGGCCATTTGCTTCTCGCCCGAGTACGGGTCATCCTCTACCAAAATGGGGCTCTCGAGAACTGTGGTTCTCGATGGGCCAAGATCTGGCAAATCGAAAGGCTGCACCTTTTCGCCCTTGACGGTCAGGCCTGCCATCTCGGCCACATTTCCTTCCATCAAATCAATCGGTGGATCACCCATTTTAGCACTGGTGGTGACGGCCGCATCAGTACGAACGGATCTCATGAGAAGGTCATCCTCGGGAATGTCACTCGATGTCCGAGTCTGAGTAGTCCTCCTCCTTTTCTGACCTGTTGAGGACGAAGGCTTGGAGGGTCTACTCCATTTTTTTCCTTTAGAGACCTCAGCAACGACCTGATCCACACTCGCTAGATGAAACATCTCTTCTACCACTGGGGGAGCAACCAAAGGCTCTGGCCTCAAATTGGCTTTGCCCTTCTTCAGGCCTGCATAACAACACATCCCTAGTCGTCAGTAGCGATTACAAAGTAAAACGAAGGGCACAAAAATCAAATAAATGGTCCATGCTTACCGTGGTTTTTTGCCACCCACTTGCCAGTAAAAAGGTCTTTCCAAGTACGGAGTTCATGAGGGTGTTGTGCCATTATGGCATCCACCCACTTCTCAAAATCAGATATGGTACCCGGTAGCCACTCTTTGGCCGGAGCAGGAAAAGGGCTAATAGGAAAAGTTAGATCAAGTAAAGAGTTTATAAGAAATGGAGGAAGTAAGAGACACCGAGGGCACTTAAGGCTATTATTCCACTGCTCGGGGAAAGGGAGATAGTTTCGAGGAATGATCTCCTCCGTCTTGACTCGAACGAAGCGTTCGAGCCAACCTCGATTTTTTTTCATCCACGCTGGAAAGGATTAGATACTTTCCACGCTTTGTAACTTTCACGATTCCACCATGAAAGATCCGAGAAGAGTAAAGACGGATCAGATGGTTTAGAGTAAATGGGGCCCTGACGTTTTTTGCCAAAAAGCGAATGCAATTAACGATCCGCCAAACGTTTGGCCCAATTTGTGCAAGACACAATTTACATGTCTTGCATATGTCTGAAATCACGTCGTCGATAGGAGGCTCTAGGTTAAAGGTAAAAAGGTAAGTGTATACGGACGAGTATCCTTTCACATAGGTCGTAATGGTCATCAGGGCCTGAGATTATAATCTCAAAAGGGAGGTCCCTCCAACCACAATCTGAATGGACCTTGGAGATAATAGTCACATCAATCGCGGAGGGGTAACGCCTGACGTCATAACCTTGATCGGCCTTGCTACCCTTGGGGGCTTTTCAATCTCAAATTCAGAGTCAAAATGGTATATCAAGGGGATGACATTTTTACCTCGGGGTTGGTTTGGGGCTTCAGCCTCAGTCGACCGGAGGGATCCCACCGGAGTTGCCTCATGAGAGGAAGACCTTGGACTCAGAACCATTTTTGATAAAGATTTGGTGAAGGAAGAAAAGATGAAAGAAAATATTATAAAGATTTGAAGATCTGGGAAATATGAAGAACTGGATGAAGATTCCGACAAAAAATTTGAAGATTCCAACAAAGGATTGGCTTCTCAGATGAAGAAAGCAAGAGTTGAAGATCGAAGAGTAACTTTTTGAAGGATATAAGTAAAAATAAGGAGGAACGAACTATTTATAGGCGAATGGTAATTATGACTGAAACGCATTGATTAGATAACCGAAAGGATAGCCAATAGGAAAGGCACACGTAAAAAAAGCCAGACAGACGTGACGGTTGACAAGACGTTTGGGGTTACCGCCAGTTTTTAAAAAACTTACAGGAGAAGCTATCGACAAGCCCGGCATAACGAAGATTCGAGCAAAAAGGGAAATCCAGATCGGTTTGGGGGAAATTAAAAATGAATGGCAACTTTCACGATCCAAGAGAGTCTTATTTAATTCAAGCAAGTTCCTACTACATTTTGTGACGGCTACCCGACTAATCTCGGATACAATAACCACGTAAAACAAAATGGCCTAACATATGGTCCTAAACAAGAAATAGAAAACAGCCTGTCCGATATGGTGACCCGAAGGTTGAGAACTTTGGTTCTTGTCCTCGAATGCTTCGATATATTCATGCATTAACTAAGAGGCTTCTGAGCCGTACTCCGGTACAGCCGAACTGCCACCAGGGTTGATGTGGTCTAACGGATCATCTTCGTCTAGAATGATCACCTGGGTTAGTCCACCACGGGAGATCTCTCCCTGAGTCGCAAGATATGGCGTGATCTGACCTGAGAGCTAATCCCTGAAGGAGCAGCAGAAGGGCTCGCAGGGACTCTCCGTCTTGTTGAGTTCGCCGAAGCAGCTGCTATATCCTCTTCTTTGACAGCATCTCTGGTATCTTCCTCCCTAATTTTTTTTTCCCTTTAAAGAGGATCTCTTCGTAGGGAACCCTGAAAATCAAAGGTTTGGTCTTAGATTATAAAAACGAACAAGAAATTTCACAAGCGGTGAAACTTACCGTGGTTTTTGCCTCTCCACCCTTCAAGTGCCATGTTCCTCCAAGAGCGGCCCACATCACCAAAGTCGCTAACAACTACCCAATTAAAGATAGTGATTACGGATCTGGGGTAGGATTCCACACTTCGGGGAAGCTTACAGATAGAGAACAATGGAGTTGGTCCATGCGAATCAAGACCAACTGATGCAACCATCCCCTGTCAAAATCATCCTTGGGGTCTATAAGGCCTTGAGCCCTACGAGGGTACAAATGAATTATGCTACCTCGGATCACCCAGGGAACGTAAATATGGATTAGGTGGTCAAGGGGCAAAGAAACCTCGGCTATGTTGGCTAGAATCTAGAGGCAGTATACGAGCCTCCAAATCTGCGGAGCAATTTGGCTGACACAGATGCGGTATCAACGACAAAAGTCCTCTATCACTTGGGGAATGGGAAGAGAAAATCCAATAGAATAAAAGGTAAGTATAAGCTAATGAATAACCAGTAATATAGTGGTTGCTTCTTACCCCCTGCTCAACGGGGCGGATGTCGATATCCGCACCCAAATTATAATCGTTCTGAACTGTGGGAACAGTGGAAGCGACAATATAGGATTTAAATTTTTCCACAGGTTCAGGGTGGTAAGAAACATTGCAGTCATTCGCATATCTGAAGCTGGCAGGAAGGATGTCAGCAGCAAGGAACTCTAGTTCCTCCTCGGGCTGGATGCTCCTATCGCTGACAATGGCGAAGAACGTGGTGGTGATGAAGGGTGATCCGCACTTTGTGTTAGCAATGGTATGGAAGTCATTGTTAAAAAGGAGGTTTCAAAACAAGCAGTTTCAAATAAGGGTTTTAAAGGGTTTATTTGTCGTTATAGTCTTTTCAGCATTTTTGCCCATTCCTAAGCATTGATTAGCTCACTTTTGATCTGAGGGGACCGTTGAAACGCTTCCCGTGGTGTCTAGCCTGAATTCGGGCAACTTTTGTGAAAATATAGGCTTAAAGTGAAAAATGGCTGACCCAAGGTTGACTTTTGGGCAAACGAACCTTTTTTTAAAATTCTGTCAATTTTGAGAGGTTCGGATGGTCATTTAGAACTTGTGTGATTATTTGGTTTAGTTCCCAATGCAGTCGGATGCATTTTGATACTTGGGATGGGAAATTGGAATTAAGGCATTCGGGGTTGACTCGGTCAACGAGACCTCCGTTAGGGATTCTGATGCCACGGACGCGTTTGTAGCGCATATTTCTGTGTGTCTGTGTATATGGTATGTGAGCAGATGGCCTCGGGAACTAGTTAGAAAATTGGATTGAATTGTAAGACTTTGGGAGTTTTCTAGTGTCTGGTGCCCGCTTTGGCTGCACCAGCACCGCGGCAGTGGTACCGCTAGAGCGGTAGCCCTGCAGCTGGAGCGGTCAATGACTTTTGGTCATTACCGCTGAAGCGGTCAAGTGACCGCTGAAGCGGCACCGCTGGGGCGGTCCCAGAACCGCTAAAGCGGGTGACGGGAAGTTAGTGACATTAATAAAGTGTTAAAAGCCCTTAGGCCTTCATTATGTCCCATTTCGATATTTGAGCTTGAAGAAACTGCTCTTAGGGATATTTGGAGGAGAATCTTGGAGGTAAATCTTGCCCATTCCTTCATTCGTCCTTTAATCTATTATTATGTTAGATTCCCCTTTTCCCTTAATAAAACCATGGTGATAAGAGTTCAAGAGGGTTTCAGAAGAACATTGTCCCTAGGATTATTAATGATAAATTGGTGATGTTTATGTTAGAGATATTGACTAATCTAAGCTTATTAATCATATATCTTCCAATTTTAGCGTTTAATTTCGGATTTGGAGACTTTGGATTTATACCCAATTTGGGGGTTTTACTTGAAATCAGAAATTAGGCTAATTCTTAAGTTAAATCAACAATTAGTGGTTGGGTTATGATTACCTAGTACTTAATTTGGTATTTTGTCCCCGAATTTTCCGTTTTGCCCTTGTGGGCCCGTTTCTCCAATTTCTAGGGTTAGAATTGACCCAGTTGAAATAGTAGCAATATTAGTATCACTCTTCATGATTTTTTATATATAATTCGATTATGCTTAGACTACTTTGGTTTTAAGGTTCAGCGGAAGGGCAAGGCAAAGGAGTGAGTTGTTGGTGTTGCAGTTCGACAATCCAAATAGGTTATGACTTACCTTTGGTGAGACTTCGTATAGCGAAGCATATATTTAGATTATAACGTCAGATACAGCATGTTAACCTTCGGGTATGAAGTCGGGTTGGATATTACCTTCGGTTGGCCCCTGTTGTGTGTTGGGGCTAGCCACCCTGTTATGTGTGCTTTAATTATTCCATTGTGCTGGTTGATGCCATGAGTAGTTGGTAGATATTGGAATTTGAGTTATCGTCTTGACTGAGATAGAATTGACTTACCCCTTGTTGGTATTTATACTTGAATATATTGTTGGCGTACCACTGTTGGTACTTGTGATATTGATATATTATTGGCATACCATTGTTGGTACTTGTGATATTGACATATTGTTGACATACCACTGTTGGTATTGTGATATGATACATTGTTGGCGTACCCCATTGTTGATACTTGTGATATTGAACTTGATTGTTGATGATTGATATATGCATTGCACGCATTCTCACTCATTCATGATGCATGATCGATACCCGGTGATGATCTGGTATCGTTGATTGAGTAAGCCGATATTTTGATAAACTCTTTTTCTTGAGTGATTATGAGAAGGCCGATGCCGGAGGATCAATTCCGAAATCGTTGATTTGTGAACTGATATTTGATAAACTCTTTTACTTGAGTGATTGTGAGATGGCCGATGTCCGATGATCAATTCCGGAATCGTTGATTTGTGAACTGATATCTGATACACTTTTACTTGAGTGATTATGAGATGGCCAATGTCCGATGATGCATTCCGGCATCGTTGTTTCATGGCCTATATCGATGATAGTTTCGGAATTATTGTTAGGGCATGGATTCTGCGGGTCCCCCAGGGTGGTGCCGGTGAGAACCCCCCGTGGGCAAAGATCCGAGATTTCGTCTGTCCATTGGGCAAAGATCCGGGATGGGTGGCACTTAGACTTTGCGAGTCACGCTGGGTTGTGCTACCGAGACGTCGATATTTCCATCCCGAGTACATGTGTACACCTCATTTGCATGGCATTGCATTGCATTGACACCATTATTGCACTGCATTGCATTATGACTTGATTGAATGCTTGGTGATTGGATTGTGGTGATTGGATTGGTTTGGATATATTCAGACTTGACATATTTGGGTTTAGATGCTTTACATAGGCGATGACGGATACTCGGTTGTGATTATATTGTCTTACGCTTGGTTGGTTTATTAGCTTATCTGCTTTATTATCTTAATTGTGTTAACTATTCTTAGTCGGCCGATGATGTCTACCAGTATTGTTGTTTGTACTGACCTACACTTACTGCATTCTTTTATGAATGCAGAGTACCAGGTCAAATTCACTTTCCTGACCTGTGGCTGATAGACGCTTCAGCTTTCTCTCGAGTTTTCAGGGTGAGCATGGCGTCCGCTGACCTTGAAGACTTTCCTATCATATCTCCTATTTTTATCTCAGAGACATAGACATTTATGTATTAGTATTCCAGATTATATTATTCTCCTTACAGGCTCTTGTATTATTCAGACTAGACCCTGGGGGTGTTTATTGTCTTCCGCACTTTCTACTACTTATATATAGATATATCGTGAGACTTACGTATTTGTTCTATTCCGCTGTTTAAATTCATTCTTTCGTGTATTTATTCATTGTTGGGTTGAGGGTTCGCTTACCGAGGTAGAAAGGTAAGTGCCCGCACGGCCTAAGCAAAATGGGTCGTGACAAGTTGGTATCAGAGCCCTAGGTTACCCGGTCATTAATACAAGAGCGTGTCTAGTAGAGTCTCGCGGATCGGTACGATGAGCTCTGTACTTATTTGCGGGAGGCTATAGGACATTTAGGAAATCTCACCTTCTTTCTTTCCGTCGTGCTACTTTATTTAAATTGGTATCTGGAAACACCAAATTGGTATCAAACTCTTATCTCTTCTCTCACAGATAGTGAGGACTCGAGCTACGATAGCCCGAGGTCAGGTACCAGAGCCCGCAGCTACGGCTGGCGCTACAGCCAGAGGACGCGGCAGAGCGAGATGCCACAGGTTAGTCCCAGCTAGGGGCAGAGCTCCTTCGGTGGGCCAGCGACGAGAGAGGTCTTCATCTCCGGAGCCCGAGTAACAGCGGAGTAGAGACCAGGCCGCAAAGGATGGCGTGGCTCTAGCACGGACACAGCCTGAGATTACTTTTGACCAGGCCGTGCATGACATTATGGCTAGGATTCTACTTCACCTTGATGCCCAGTAGGCGGCTGCTAGTGTTACTACTCCCGACGGGGGTTCACGGACTAGGGGTGGGGCGCAGACACCTGAGCAGGGGCCTACACGGGCAACACATTCCGCCGTAGCTATGGCTCCTCGCATTAATGCGATACCCGCCCCTGGTGAGGATATTAGGCCCATGGAGGGCACCGTTATGATTACTGCTGATCAGGACCTGGTGGGGAGATTCAGGAAGTTAGAGCCACCGAGGTTCTTTGGAACTTCATCTGAGGATGCCTATGAGTTTATTCTTCATATGTATGAGTTACTGCACCGTGTGGGGATACTGGACACCCACGGCTTTGATTATGTGGTCCTACCAGTTTCGCGGCAAGAGGCCACGTTAGACATGTAGTTTTAGGGGTTCTAGTTCGAGAGGAGTGGGTCAGTTTTCGAGGCCATCTCATCCCTATTCCGGTCGTCCCGTGCATTCGTCATTACCGGCTTCCTTTAGTGAGCCAACTAGGCAGAGAGCTCCTAAGAGTTCGTTCTCCAGACCAGTGGACAGGGTTGCTTCATTCGGGTCTTCAGCTTCTGTGTTTCAGCACTCAACTCCACTTACTTGTTACTCTTGTGAAGAGGTTGGGCATGTTGCTAGGAGATGTCCCCGACCTAGGCGGGATTATCAGCTGTCGAGGACTCCTGTATCATCCGGTGGTCGAGGTGGGACTTCTCAGAGAGGCGATACTCAGTCAGGCCGCGGTACTCCCCATGATTCTAGAGGTAGGTCTCAGCCAGCTAGAAGTAGTACTCAGAGTGCGAGAGGGGGATCCCAGACTGCGCGTGGTCGAGCCCGTTGTTACTCATTTCCTGGTAGGCCCGAGGCAAAAGCCTCAGATGCTGTGATCTAAGGAGGGAATTATGGTTGATTCACAGAAGATTGAGGCTGGGCGAGGCCCACTACTGTTACTGAGATTCGTATTTTTATGGGTTTGGACAGTTATTACGGTTGCTTCGTGAAGGGCTTTGCTGCCATTGCTTCATCCTTGACCCCATTGACTCAAAAGGATGTTCCATTCCAGTGGACGGATGATTGTGAGGCGAGCTTTCAAAAGCTCAAGCTTCTTTTGACTACAGTCCCGATCCTAGCCCTACCTGTGGAAGGTAAGGATTTTGCTGTATATTGTGATGCTTCCTGTATGGGTTTGGGTGCGGTGTTGATGCAGGAGGGTAGAGTGATAGCTTATGCTTCCCGTCAGTTAAAATTTCATGAGAAGAAAAGTTGTTGGCTGTAGTCTTCACCTTGAAACTTTGGAGGCACTACTTATAGGGTGTTCATTGAGAGGTTTTTACCAATCACAGTAGCTTTCAGCATGTGTTTATCCAGAGAGATCTTAATTCCAGGTAGCGCCGATGGATGGAGCTCATAAAGGATTATGACATCTCTATCTTGTATCATCCTGAAAAAGCCAATGTGGTGGCTGATGCCTTAAGTCGCAAGGTAGTGAGTATGGGGAGTTTAGCTTGATTGATTGTTTCCAAGCGTCCGTTGGCCATGGAGGTTCAGACTCTGGCCAACAGTTTCATCCGTCTTGATATTTCAGCCCCTGGCAGGATTTTGGCCTGTATAGAGGCGAGGTCATCTTTATTAGATCGGATCAGGGATCATCAGTTTGACGATGCTCAGTTGAGCAAGATTCGAGATAGAGTTTCGATAGGTATGGCCAAGGAGGCCGTGATTGATTCTGAGGGCATTCTTAGAATTAGAGGACGCGTGTGCGTTTCTCATGTTGGCAACTAAGATGTACCGTGATTTAAGACAACACTATTGGTGGCGTCGGATGAAGAGAGATATAGTTAATTTTGTGGCTAAGTGTTGAAATTTTTAACAGGTAAAATATGAGCATCAGCGGCCCGGTGGGGTGCTTCAGAGGATGCCCATTCCCGAGTGGAATGGGGAGAGGATTACCATGGATTTTGTCACAGGTCTTCCGAAGACCCTTGGCAAATTTGATTCTATTTAGGTGATAGTGGATCGGTTGATGAAGTCCGCTCACTTTGTTCCAGTTCAAGTTTCCTATACCGCAGAGAAGTTAGCTAAGATGTATATTCGGGACATTGTGATATTACCTGGGGTTCCCATTTCTGTTGTATCTGATCGAGGTACTGTCTTCACCTCCCAATTTTGGAGGGTATTTCACGAGGATTGGATCTTAGTACAACTTTCCATCCCCAGACCGATGTCCAGTCCGAGCAGACCATTCAAGTGCTCGAGGACATGTTGAGACTGTGTGTTATTGATTTCAGTGGTCATTGGGATCAGCACTTTCCCTTGGTAGAGTTTGCGTACAATAACAGTCATCATTCGAGTATTAGTATGGCACCTTTTGAGGCCTTATATGGTAGGAGATATAGATCTCCAATTGGTTGGTTTGATGGATTCGAGGCTCGACCTTGGAGCATGGATCTATTAAGAAAGTCCCTTGATAGAGTGAGAATTATTCAGGCCAAGCTTGTGGCAGCTCAGAGTCAGCAAAAGATGTATGCGGACCGGAAGGTCCGGTTTTTGAAGTTTGCTATTGGTGACCAGGTTCTATTGAAGGTTTCACCCATGAAGGGTGTTATGAGGTTTGGTAAGAGGGCAAGTTGAGCCCCGGTGCACATTGTTCCATTTGAGATTGTGGATTGTATCGGTGATGTAGCTTATGAGTTAGCATTGTCGCCAGGCTTGGCGGGAATTCATTCGGTCTTTCATGTTTCGATGCTGAAGAAATACCATGCCGACAGTACCTCCATTTTCCGCTGGGATTCTATATTGTTTGATGAGAATTTGACTTATGAGGAGGAGCCTATCGCGATCTTGGATGGGCAGGTTCGGAAGTTGAGGTCAAAAGAGATTGCTTCTGTGAAGGTGCAATGCAAGCACCGTCCTGTGGAAGAGGCTACTTGGGAGACGGAGTCTGATATGCGTAGCCGATATCCCCAGTTGTTCACTGATTCAGGTATTTCCCTACTTTCCTTCTTTCCTTCGCTCGAGGACGAGTAACGGTTCAATTGGTATCTGATGTAACGACCCGTTTGGTCGTTATAGTCTTTTCAATGTTTTCGCCCGTTGTCGACCATTGATTAGATCACTTTTGACACGAGGGGACCGTTGACATGCTTCCCGTGGTGTCTAGGCCGGATTCGGGCAACTTTTGTGAAAATATAGACTTAAAGTGAAAAATGGTTGACCCAAAGTTAACTTTTGGGCAAATTAACCTTTTTCGAAATTTTGTCGATTCCGAGAGGTCCGGATGGTCGTTTAGAACATGTGTTTGTGTTTGGTTCGGTTTCCAATGCACTCAGATGCAATTTGAGACTTAAGATGGGAATTTGGAATTAAGGCATCGGGGGTTGACTCGGTCAACGAGATCTCCGTTGGGGATTTCGATGCCACGGACACATCTGTAGCGCGTTTTTCTGTGTGTCTATGTATATGGTATTAAACGTCAATTTTTGCAATTTTTCTCGGGATTTTTGAATTTTTTAAATTTTCTAAGGGCATTCTCACCCCGTCTTGGACTCGGAAAATGTAGAAATTAAAAATATACGTTTTATGCAGTGAAAATCAGGTGTCAACAATTGCCCCTTCGAAGTTCAAGGATGGCCAGGCCATCCTTGAGCTACGAATTTGAAAAACCTAATTTTCACCGAATAATAGAAATTACAGCCCTTTGTCGCAATATTTCGAAAGTATGGCCGGACCCTGGTTTCCGGGCTTCCTACATATCTCAGGCTAAATAAGAATTCAGGCCGTTTGTAGTTCTGACTTTATGAGGACTATGAAATAAAGAATTTTCTTTAAGCTATCTCAGGATGTCCCAAGATAACTGTAGGAATAAGGCCGAGCCACGAAACTTGAGTAGCCTACATATCCCTGGCTTTGGGAATCAGGCCAATTGTAGTTTGACTCGATAGCCGGAAAAGGAATATCTCTTTATGTGGGAACCCCTTTGGCTATTTCCGGTTGAAAATCCGAACTGGAGGCGGTTTTTGAAAGGACTTATTGGTGTTAATGCTTGGAATGATATCCAATCGCTGGTGTAGAAAGCTTGACTTTCGTAAACAATTTTTGACCGGTTGCCCAAGAAAAAGTTCCACGTATGCTCTGCTTATTTTAAATTCGTTTCTTTCTTTCACCTTTGATAGCTTCTAGCTCATTTCCAAATGCTGAGTCCTGCGTGTTAGTCTTTTAAAATTTTAATTTTAATGTAGTCATACCTGTGTGGCGTTTTGCCATTTTGTTGTCATTGTTGTCATCCTTTACTGTTACATTCGTCTTTTCGCAGATGCTTATTCGTCTTCTTCCTTTCTCCTGTAAGTGTGTGTTTTTGTGTATATTTTTTGAAAACAATCTACTCTGGATAATAATCACGATACTTCGATACCGGCTTTTTTTCATCGTCGTCAGATGTTTCCATTGTTCAATGATAACTTCTGTTGGGATCTGGGTCGGGCTATACCGCATTTCTGCGAACCTACACACCCAGTCCGGTTGTCATTTTCTTAACTCCATATGTCAATCATTAAACCCATGTTTTCTCGTGCGGGGCCGTTTTTATTTCTTACGACGTCCACTACCCTTGAAAATTTGGTGTCACATCATGACTGCATATCGCGATGACTATCCAAATCTAGTGTTGCATATCCCGTTATCCCCATATGGTGACCGCGATATACCAGTTGGTATAACATCACCTATAGTAAAAAATACCCAAATGTAGACTGCACATCGGAGTGCAGTATCATATTCCTCTCATGATGACCGCTAATCCCTGTGTCCAGAATTACAACATTTAGTCAGAATTTTCATGTTAACTATGGCATATTCAAGGGCGGATCCTTTTCTCATGACTACCACTATCCCTGAACCATGATTACGTTAACTTGAAATAGACTGCGATAGCGACAGCAAATCTTGACGTAGGAATCACATTCGTATTTCAACGATTGCGGACATCAAGCTCGGAATTACGCTACCTATTTTTGGCTATATATATGGATGGCGACTCTGCCCCTTCGGCACGTAGTCTCTTAATCCATATCACCATTTTGAGGAATGAAGCTTACCTCGGTGGCAAGACTTACACCTTCCTTTTTTGACTCCGGGGAAGAATACCCACCCGTCGACAGGATTCACATCTTCCAAAAGGACTAGACTCGATTGTGAGTAATGGCATTCAATCCCGCTATCAACGCGTCATTTTAGATTTTTGAATTTTTGGACGTCCACTCAACCAATGTATCAAGGCAAGCTATGCGACGTCTAGACCGGGGTCTCAATACCTTGATACAAAAGCTGTATTTTAGCGGAAACCCGGCTTCTGATACCATGATTATATCTTCCAATAGCCTTTTAAAGTTTTTCTTTTGTAAAAATCATTGTGCTCTGCAAAATGGACAAACTTGTCAGTGTAATGGAAACTTTACTTGGGAAGGACTTCGTTACCCTTTTGCACACTCTTTGTGCCGCCATCCATGGAACTTTTCTTCGCTTTGCTTGTCATCGCTACCCTGTTTAAAACATTCTAGCAAACGTGTTAGTGTAGAGCATCCATGCTTGTTTGTTCCTACATCCACAGAAAAATTTGTCATTTTCCTATATGGTCGACCGCTTTTCCTGCGTATGGACTTCTCCCGTTCATATCTCGGTAGGAAAGGATGCTCCTTTTCCTTAAAATCTTTTATTTTTTCTAGAAGAGCTTAAGAAAAGTTTTTGTGCGATGATTTTCTTTTGAAAACATATGCATATATGTTTTGAAAATAATATTTTATATACGCCCTTTTAATGTCATGACATTGGTCACTCAACAAAGTCTTCCTCCTCTTTCGTCTTTTGATCTTGACTTGGGAAATTTTCAAATCCCTTTCGAAAATTTTGCCCTAGTTTGTGTATGTTTTTGTACCAACTTAAGTCTCTCAATGTAAAAGGAATTTTTTGAGACCCTCTCAAAAAAAAAATTCCCCAGTGTAAGTGTGTACTTGTTATTTCTTGATTTCACCGCGCTTGAGGAATTTTTGAGATCCTTCTAAAAAAATTCTGCCCCAGTTTCCTTATGGGGTTACCTTTATCTCTCATTTCATCAAGTCACTTCTGAAGTTTTCCTAAGGTTTACTGGGAAATTTGTTTGGAATAACCAAGCTCAGGAGAGCGCCTACGTATCCTATTTCAGGAATCAGGTTGAAACGTAGTTCAGGGTAAACGTATTGGAAATTTTGGAGAGACCGAACTCAAATGAGCACCTACGTATCCCAAATGGGAATCAGGTCATAACGTAGTTCAAAAATACATAATTTTGGATTTTTGGTTTAAAGCGACCGAGCTTAAAAAAGCGCCTACGTAGCCCTTTATAAGTATAGGGAATCTGGTCCTTGCGTAGTTCGTACATAATTTTGGATTTGGTTTTCTAAGAAGAAATGTAAAATTATACGTAAAAGGATATGCAACTAAAGAACACCTAAATTATGGAAACTCTGAATCCTCGCAGTCATCTTTTTCTTCACACGTAGTATCTTTTGATGCCATCTGAATTTATCGCTTTTGGCCACTCTTGACCATCCATTTCAGCAAGTACTACGGCTCCTCCTGATAGCACTTTTAGTACCATATAGGGCCCTTGCCAGTTTGGTGCGAACTTTCCTTTGTATTCTTCTTGATTAGGGAATATTCGTTTGAGTACCAATTGCCTGATTTGAAACACCCTAGTTCTCACACGTTTGTTGAAAGCACGCGCCATTCTTTGCTGGTATAGCTGACCATGGCAAATAGCAATCATCCTCTTTTCATCCTTCAGAGCCAGTTGCTCATATCTTTTACGGATCCACTCTGCATCGTCCAACTCAGCTTCTTGTATTATTCGAAGTGAAGGAATTTCTACTTCGGCTCGTATCACTACTTCAGTGCCATACACCAATAGGTATGGAGTGGCTCCAGTCGAAGTCTTGGCCGTAGTGCGGTATCCTAGCAATACATAAGGTAATTGTTCATGCCAGTCTTTGTAGTTATCAATCATCTTTCAGAGGATTTTCTTGATGTTCTTGTTGGCAGCTTCTACAGCCCTATTCATTTGTGGCCGATATACGGTTGAATTTCAGTGGGTGATCGGAAACTGCGCACACATGTCTCTCATCAAGTGGCTATTCAGGTTAGCCCCATTGTCTGTTATGATTTATTCTGGGATGCCAAATCGGCATATGATGTTGTTGCGCACAAAGTCTGTGACCACTTTCTTTGTCACTGATGAATAGGATGCTGCTTCCACCTACTTGGTGAAGTAGCCTATGGCGGCCAAGATGAAGCGAAGTTTGTTCGACGCAGCTGGCTCAATTGGTCCTATGACATCCATGCCCTAAGCGGCGAATGGCCAAGGTGATGTCATAGCATTTAGTTCTGTTGGAGGGACTTTTATCAAGTCTACATGAATCTGACATTTGTGGCACTTCTGGACAAATTTGCTGCAGTCATTTTCCATGGTCATCCAGTAATAACTTGTTCTCAAAATTTCTTTTGCTAATACAAACCCATTCATGTGAGGCCCGCAGGTTCCAAAGATGCATTTCTTCAATTAATTTTGTAGCTTCAGAAGAATCAACACACCTAAGCAATCCCAAATATGGAATTCTTTTGTACAAGACATTCTTGTTGAGGAAGAAACCATTTGCCAATTTCCTGATAGTCCTTTTCTGACTTAAGGTGATTCCTTCAGGATATTCTCCTTTCTCCAAAAGCATTTTAATGTCAACATACCAAGGTTTTCCATCAGTCTCAGCTTCTACAAAAGCACAGTGGGCTGGCTGATCTTTAATTTCAATTTTGACAGGATCAATGTATCTACTGTCGGGATGCTGGATCATGGATGCTATTGTTGCCAATGCATCGGCGAATTCATTTTGAGTTCTTGGTATATGTTTGAACTTGACTTCTTGGAGATGATCTGCTAATATTTACACAAGTCCGACGTATGGTATGATCTTTTCATTTTTGGCGAAATTTCACTCTCCTCGAACTTGGTGGATTAGCAAATCTGAGTCGCCAATTACCTGAAGATCTTTCACATCCATGTCGAGAGCTAAACGTAGACCCAAGACACAGGCTTCATATTCAGCCATGTTGTTAGTGCAATTGAAACTTAATTTGGCCGCCACTGGATAATATTGGCCTAAGTCTGAAACCAAGACGACTCCGATTCCTGATCCCTTAAAATTGACTGCTCCATCAAAGTATACTTTCCATCCTAATTCGTCTTCACCTTCCTCACCTTCAAAAGTCATTATTTTCCGTCGATGCACAGTAAATAGGCTAATGAAGAGCACGAAATATATGATGATTCTAAATAAGATTTTAAAGACATTCGATGTTAGACGAGAAAGTTGCCAAGAGAAGGCAATGTATACGATAAGTATCGGAAGGATTTACAAGTAGCTAGTTAATGATGGCTTAATGATGTTATGGGGAAGAGTTATAATGCCCCTTAGATTGTTAATGAAGTGATAAACAAGTGCTAAGAAGGTTCAATAAGGTTCCGTGGAAGGGTCCGTGGAACTGCCAACAGAGATGGTGGCTGGCTGGTCGTGAACCACGACCAGTTCCACGGACAGCACTATGTTCCACGAACTGTGGAACAGTCCCTGGAACTCCCGACGGGCCGAAATGTTCAAAGTCATTAAATGTGATTCCAACTTCATTATTTCATTCCAACACTTCTCCACTTCTCTCTAAAGTCTCTAGAGCATTACATATATTTCATGAACAAGAATCCAAGGGAAATCAAAGGTTCTTATCATCAAACCAAGTGAATCAAAGTGAGAAAACCCATTAAAGTTCATCAAAAGCAAGGAATTCAAGTGAAGGAAAAACTAGGGTTTTGCTCAAGTGAGGTATATGCAACCAAGGTTCAATCCTACACCATCTAAGATAAGTTTTATGATGTTTCCATGTTGTTTAAAGTGATTGGAAGTTGAAACACTTGGATTGCAAAAGAATATAAGAAATGGGTCATGAATGTGCAATAGTGCCACTTTTGAGTAAATGTTTGGAATGAGTTATGACTATTGATACATTATGAATATAATCATGTTATAAATGATGTTGAGAACATGGTATAGACCTTGAATATGAATGTATGGAATTATGTGATATGACCATGAATATGGATGAATTAGAGTAAATGGTGAAGTAAGAGTAATGTAGTTGACTAAAGGCTATTGTGATGATATTGTGAACGTTATTATTGATGTTTGGGAGTTGACATATGATATGAAGGAAGTCGTATAAATAAAGAAGATGCTGTCCGATTTTCTCTAGAATTAGTCATGAATGCTAAGCTATCCATTACCTAATATGAGTATGCACTTCAATGAAGGTAGAACGTGAGCCTCAAAGAAGAACATACAAGTGATAGAATAGTTGCACTAAAAGGTATGTAAGGTTAACCCTTCTTTCATAAGGCATGGTTCTTTGGCCAAACGTTTATCCTTCTACGAGTCTATGATATTCTCCAATGATCCTATCTCTAGAAGCTACTAAGCTTACGATGCTCAAATGATACGATTGTACTAAGTTTCTTATACGACGAGTAATCCTCTAAGGATAGAATGTAATGAATGACGATAGTAAAAAAAAAAAAGGCTAAAGATAAGTATGAGCTTATATGTATATATGCCCATGAGTGGCTAATGTGAACCCCGAGCTTATATGGCCGGGCAGAATATAGTGAATATGTATATGTATATACCTATATATGACGATGCGCGCACACCTCTGCAGTTGGGTACGAATAACCCTGAGCCTTGGTAGGGCCAGGTATGACACTGAGCCTTGGTAGGGCCAGCTATGTGAAACACCGAACCTTTGTGGTCGGGTATGCTATATAAATGCTATGTATATGACATCAATATGAGTACGAATATGTTAAGCATATGTAAATGCTATGTAAAGGCTATGTATATGCAATGTATATAATATGAACATGAGTATGAAAGGAAATACGAATACGAATATGAACAAGGATACGAAAGGTAAATGAGTACGGATATATGGATGTATGTACGCGAATACGCGATAGAAATGGAATGTTCCTATGGAAAGCAAGTAAGTGCTATGACGATAATGCCATTATCTCCCATCTTATGCCATTTCAATGGTATCTATTATGCTTTTATATTGACATTGATCATGCTTTACATACTCAGTACATTCTTCGTACTGACGTCCTTTTGTTTGTGGACGCTACGTCATGCCCGCAGGTGGCCATGGAGACAGACTTCATCCATAGTTGTATTTTCTCAGGGACTACATAGCGGAGCTCCATTTTATTCGGAGGCTGCGCTTTTGGTATAGATTCTTTTGTGTACATGTTTATGGGCACGGCGGGGTCCTGTCCCGCCCATATGTTATGACATGACGTACCCTTCTTAGAGGCTCGTAGACATGTGTATAGGGTTAGATATGTTTGGCCTTGTCGGCCTATATTTTGGGATATTATTTTGATTGCCTTGTCAGCTTATGTACATTTATATGGGCATAGTTGTTATATCCCGTATTTTGTACATTGGGATAATCGGAGCTAACCATGATAAGTTAAAGACAAGACTATTCCGAAATCCGAGGTAGAGACTTTTAACCTCCGATATTATTTTGAGACATAGTTGCTTATGATTTTATTGGCATGGAATATTAAGAAAAATTTGGGGTTAAAAGTTAATTTATGAAAGTTGATATTTCATGAAATAATGGTCAAGTGGCCGTGTGATGTAGGTGGGCCATGGGCCACATGGATGAATTATATATGTAAATGAAGATGACAAATTAATCATTTTTCGTCATCTTCACCCTTAGAAGATTATAGAAGCTTGGAGAAAAAATGGAGGACCATTCGGCCATGCTAGCCGAATTGGTGCCATGAGAATTTATCAAGAAAAAAATATTTTCTTCTAGCATTCCAACCAATTGGAAGGCCCTTATTAACGTGGAGTAGTTGTTGGAGCAATTAAACCGTTCGTTGTTGCAATTCACCAACTCTAGCCGAGGGAGAAGTTAAGTGGAAAAGGTAAGATTCAATCCTCCTTTACATGTGTTATGGATGGTTTGTGCGTGTGGTAGCATGTAGAAATGGATGAAATTCATGAAATTATGGTGTTGATGTTGTAGCCGTATAGGGGGGGCGCCTTGGTAGGGAATGATAAACTAATTTTATGTAATATTTTGATTGTTGTTGTTGTGGATTCTATGATGATAATGAAAGTTTAATGATTCAAGTTGAAGTTGTATTCGTTGTGGGCTGTTTTGGGAAGTTAATGTGATGCTAATATAGTTTCTTGTATTTATGAGAATAATGTTGTTAAAGTGTGGATTGTTGGTGTAGTTCATGAATTTGGAAGAAAGAAATGTGTGTCGTTGTTGTCCCTTTTGGAGGTGGGAGGTTTCGGGTGAAGTACTATATTGGTTGGGTTGTTTTGAATATTGTGCGGATTATTTGAAGTGTCCTTGAATCTTGTTTGAATGGTTTCGGATTAGTACTTGAATGCGTGAGCATTGATGTTGGCTTGATTGTATGTGGTTGAATTGAATGTAATTGGAATGCCGTTGAACTTTGTAGAAAGGAGTTGTTAATGTTAGAATGCGTTTTTAGTTAATTGTTGATGTTGTCAATATAGTTGTTGGTATTGTTGTTGATGATTTGGCCGAGTTGAATTCCCGGGGTTGTTGAACTTATAGGGGAAATGCTGCCCAAATTTTTGTAGATAAAGTGCTAGCTTGGAATTGAATTCCTAAGTGACTATAACTAATGTTAGTATGCAATGACGTTGTTGTAGCTCTTGGGAAACCCGAGACTTGAGTTTGGATTAGCTTAGGAAGCGGACGAGGTATGTAAAGCCTAACCTTTCCTTCTTTGGGCATGTCTTAGTTGTAAGTAAGCTATGATACGAGCCTCGGGGTAACTCTATTCTTGCGATCCGAGCATGTCTACGATTTTTATTCACTTCTTGACTTTCGCATTCTTAATATAGTCGAGCTATGGTCTTTATGTCTGTTGTATGATTGGATTTCAATGTTGCAAAAAGGAATTTTGTTCTTAAAGGATTTTATGTCTAATAATGGCCGTAACTTTCATAGACGGAACCGGATCGCTTCGATACGTTCGTAGAAGATTCCATAACAAGTAATGCCCGTAACTTTCATGGACGGGCTCGGATTGGTTTGATACATGCTTACGATCCCCCAGATTCTCTTTAACGTAGTCCTAATGGCATCTAGAACGGATTTAATATGACTATCGTTTGATACTCGAGCGTGATTTGTCTACGTATCTATTGAGTCTTAAAAGCTGATTTATATGCATATGGTTTCTCACTACTCTGCTCGTGCGAGCTGTTATTACTTCTTTCACCGCGTCCCTCATTAGAGGGCCGGGGCACGTTATATGTATATGTATATGATGATATGGGTGAGGCGGCCAGGATGGCATATGATGACTTCATTCACCGCGTCCCTCACTAGAGGGCCGGGGCACGTTATATGTACATGTATATGATAATTTTATTTACCGAGTCCCTCACTAGAGGGCCGGACACGTTATACATGCATATGTACATGATGATTATTTACTTATGTCACTCGGTCCCCATAATGGGTGGATATGATATTGATACGCATGATTTATGTTTCGAAGCAAGTCTTATGATTTTTCTATGCTCCTTATTTCGGTATGATCTGTTAATCGTATTTCATGCTTTATGTTATAGCCGTATTTTACACGTTCGAATAATTTGAAGAAGTCGTGGAAGGTGGAAGGTAAGATCGCTTTCCAAAACTATTTTAATGTGCGAGTGGGTTATTAATAATATTTAGGAATGTTGTTGATATGGAATATTGAGAAAGGTTGAGGGCGAAAAAGGAAATTCGCAAAGTGGCATCATGGGAATAATGTGGAAGGCGAGGGGCAAAATGGTAATTTCACATGATGTTCAAGAAATTTCATGAAGGGCCATAATGGCCATGTGAAAAAAAAGGGGGAAAGGATGATGACAAATAATAAGTCATCTTTATTTTAGAAAAATTCAAGAAAAAGAAAGGAAATTTCTAGAAAAATATAGAAAGGGGGCATGTGCCCCTCACATGCATGTGGGATATATATATATATATATATATATATATATATATATATATAGAGGAGAGGTCATTATCTTATGCAAGAGAAAGCAAGAACAAAAAAAAAAAAAAAAAAAAAGGAGAAACTATAAGGCCTATTCGGCCATGGAGGAAAAATATGGGGTTTCCAAATTTGATCCCAAAAAATTATTTTCTTCATATATTCCTACTAATTCAAGGGGCCTCTTCAACATGGAAGACTTGTTGGAGCAAGAAAATCCTCCACTTGGACAAATTCATAACCTTGACAAAGAGGAAAGTTGAAAGGACAAGGTAAGAATTTAACCTTTTCATATGTTATGGGTGATTATGAGTGTCGTAGAATGTAGAAATGAATGAAAGCTATGAAAATGTAAGTGCTATAGCCGTGTATGGTGTGGGTTGTGTTGGTGTGTGTGAGTTGTGTTGTATGGAAAAGAATGGATAAATTTTATGTAGCATGATTGGTTGTTGTTGTTATGTCAAGAAATGAATGAAAATTTATGGAAATGTGTATGTGGTAGGTGATGGCCGAATGGAAGTGATGATGGTAGAACGTGATGAAGTAGTTTTATTTAGTGTTTTGATTGTTATAAATGATTTATGGGTGTTAAGGAATGTAGGAAATTAGATGAAATTTATGAATCATATACGTGTGTGTCGTGGCCGAATAGTAGGTGCTTTGGTAAGTTATGGTAAATTGATGTTATTTGACATTTTAATTGTGGTCATTATGGATTATGTGATGTAGAATGAAGGGTGTTGTTGAAGTTAATGTATATGAATGATAATGAAATACATGATTGTGGTTGAAGTTGTGGGTTTCGGATGAAGTAGTATGTTAATTAAGTTGTTGGAAGATTATGTGAATTGAATTGAATTGAATTGGTTATTGAAGTGTTGTTAGAATAATTGTTGGTTTTGTTGTTAATATTGTGGCCGAGTTCCATTCTCGGGTTGTTGTTGTTGAATTGGGCCGAGATAGAATCTCGGGGATGGCGCATTTGCTGTGGGGAAATGCTGCCGAAATTTTGGTAGACAAGTGTTACTTTGAGAATTTACTTCCAGATGCTCGAGTTAACATTTGGTAAATATGACCAAATTGTAGATTTGGCGAAATTGGAACTTGAATTTGGAGGAGCGTAAGAAGCGGAAAAAGGTATGTAAGGTTTCACCTTCCTTCTTTGGCATGTCTTAGACATAATAGGCTTGAATACGCGCCTCGGGGATGACTCCATTCTAGAAATCCGAACTTGAAATTTCCCTTTTTCATTCAATAGAATTGAATTAAGTTTGGTGTGTTTTATTGAAATAATTGTTTAAACATCTCTAACTTGCCCAAATGGAACCGAGTGACCCTTAGACCTTCATAAGTGACTCCATGAAGCCTAACGTACGTAAATTGTGTACGCCACCTCAGCTGACTCGAGGTGGGCCCACTATTCCCGAATTCACTCTTATTGTTCCGTTTGGTTTATTTTCGTACTATAATTAAAGGAAAACTTTTGGTTATCATTCCGATTACTAAACAATAGTGTTTTAACTAATCCATGGATTCCAAGGCATAATTCTTCTCCTTCGATAGCTAGTAAATGTTTTCCAAAGTGCTCGTTTTTTTCGTAACAAAGGTTTATGACAAAGTAAGTTTTACAACAATGACGATGAACATGTTCTACAATGACATGGATGATGTCAAGGAAGAAAATGTTTACATGAAGAATATGACCATGATGATTCTATGATTAAAGGTTCCAAGTTCATGATTCCAGTGACGAGATGAGAACGTTAAGCTATTTCTTGAACTCTCAACTCTATTCACGAATAATGTCTATTTTAAAGATTCCAAGTATACGAAACGAGGCTTTATGATCCCGGTTTATGTTTTCTCATGATATTACTCTTCATTAATAGTCTCGCTTATATTAATCGTCCTTCGGGGTGAGGCAAGCGCCATAGCTATTCTATAATATAATCGGAGGTTTCCGACCTTACGTCACTCCGATGGTTACATGATTTTCTTGGGCTCTCTTTGCATGCTTATATGACATATGTATATGAAAAATGTACATGAACATGGGGTGGGGGGAAGGGATACATGGGGGAAATGGGAAGGGAAACATGTTTCATTGCCACCTGGTCAGCTGGCTTATCATCCCGGACGCGGGATTTATGGGCGAGCCGGAGTATTTCATCAATGTGCGGGGGCGACCGACGCCGTTCGGTGCTATGATACTACATGATACACTATGACTTGATATGATATAACACGACATGACATGACATGACATAAGTTCTATTTTCTATGTCTATGAAAAGAAATGTTTTTTTTTTCTAAAAAGGAAAAAGAAGCATGCATGGTATCCACCAAAAGGGCGTTCACGTACGGTTATCCTCTTATCTCATCACATGTTCTATGATCCCATGGTATTGTTGTTCATACTTATATTCCTATTTGTATTATTTTTCATGCCTTACATACTCAGTACATTGCTCGTACTGACCCCTCTTCTTCGGGGGTTGCGTTTCATGCCGCGCAGGTACGCCCAGATGAGCTGAATCTAGCATAGAGGATGTTCCAGCAGAGTTGGTAGGCTCCACTTGTCCCGGAGTGCTGCCGAGTCATAGTATAGATGCTATGATGCTTTGTTCGAAGTTAGAGACTTTGCAGACAGAGTCGTGGGTATTGGGTTGTCAGTCTGTAAGCGGCTCCAGCAGCCGATATGTTATTATGTTTCGGGTCACGAGTCTTATGTGGTGTCAGATTTTACTTATGGAAAAAAAAATTTCTACGTATTCATTTCTAACTGATTCATAAGTTCATACGTGCAATAAGAGTCAGCGGGTTCGCTCGGCTCCGAATATGGGGTCGGGTGCCCATCACACCCTAGTAAGATCGGTGTGACACTTACATGCTCGGACATATTCTCGTATCGACCCCTTCTTCGGAGGTGCGTTTCATGCCACACGGTGTGTATCCAGATGAGTAGAAGATGTTCCACCGGATTGGCGAGCTCCATTTCCTCCCAGAAGTCTTCCGAGTCGAGTGTTTATGTTATGTTATCTTGAGTTATGTTAGAGACTTTGCGTAAAGAGTCACGTATATAACATGTCAATCTTAGAAGTGGCTCTGTATGCTTCGATGTATCATTATGCATTATATTACGATTTCATACGATTACAGATTTTATTTGACTTGAGAAAGATGAAAAGCATGTTACTCTTTGAAAAGCTTTCATTATGCATTCTTTCCATGATTTAAGAGTCCAGTAAGGTTATGAGTATCACGAGGATCAGCGGGTTCGCTCGGCCCTAAGTAAGGGTCGAGTGCCCATCACGCCCTATCACAGGTTAGGGTGTGACAAATTGGTATCAGAGCAGTTCGTCCTAGGGGTGTCTGCAAAGTCGTGTCCAGTAGAGTCCTGTTTATGGTGTGAAGCACGCCACATTTATAAACAGGAGGCTACGGGGCATCTAGGGTGGTTACTCTTCTTTCACATCTGAGATCGTGCCATAGAGTTAAGTCATAGGGAATGAGATTCCTTATACCGACCTTTGATTTCAGCAGTATGGACGACATCGACGAGAAGAAAGTGACTAGTGATATTGGAAGTTACAAAGCACGCAGTAAGCAAAGGCATGAAAGATATAAGTCGGGTAAGATATTGAAGTACGACTGAAATACAAGTTGGATTTCGATGTTGCAAAAAGGAATTTTGTTCTTAAAGGATTTTATGTCTAATAATGGCCGTAACTTTCATAGATGGAACCGGATAGCTTCGATACGTTCGTAGAAGATTCCATAACAAGTAATGCCCGTAACTTTCATGGGCGGGCTCGGATTGGTTTGATACATGTTTACGATCCCTGAGATTCTCTTTAACGTAGTCCTAATGGCATCTAGAACGGATTTAATATGACTATCGTTTGATACTCGAGCGTGATTTGTCTACGTATCTATTGAGTCTTAAAAGCTGATTTATATGCATATGGTTTCTCACTACTCTGCTCGTGCAAGCTGTTATTACTTCTTTCACTGCGTCCCAGGCCAGGGCATGTATTCGTGCATAACTCCACTGCATTATTCACCGCATCCCTCATTAGAGGGCCAGGGCACGTTATATGTATATGTATATGATGATATGATGTTATGGAGGAGGCGGCCAGGATGGCATATGATGACTTCATTCACCGCGTCCCTCACTAGAGGGCCGGGGCATGTTATATGTACATGTATATGATAATTTTATTTACCGAGTCCCTCACTAGAGGGGACATGTTATACATGCATATGTACATGATGATTATTTACTTATGTCACTCAGTCCCATAATGGGCTGGATATGATATTGATACGCATGATTTATGTTTTAGAGGCAAGTCTTATGATTTTTCTATGCTCCTTATTTCAGTATAATCCTGTTAACTATATTTCATGCTTTACATGCTCAGTACATATTCCGTACTGACCCCCTTTCTTCGGGGGCTGCGTTTCATGCCACGCAGGTGTATCCAGATGAGTAGAAGACGTTCCAGCTGGATTGGCGAGCTCCATTTCCTCCTGGAGTGCTGCCGAGTCAGAGTGTTTATGTTATGTTATCTTGAGTTATGTTAGAGACTTTGCAGACAGTGTCACGTATATAACATGGTCTTGCAAGCGGCTGCAGCAAGCCGATGTATCATTATGCATTATATTACAGATTTCATACGATTACAGATTTTATTTGACTTGAGAAAGATGAAAAGCATGTTACTCTTTGAAAAGCTTTCATTATGCATTCTTTCCATGATTTAAGAGTCTGGTAAGGTTATGAGTATCACGAGGATCGACGGTTCGCTTGGCCCTAAGTAAGGTCGGGTGCCCATCACGCACATCACGTTAGGTGTGACAATAGTGTTAATGAGGATATAGATGTGTTGTTGCCCAATGAGATTAGAATGATGATGAATGGAAGGTATGATTTGACTATGTAGCTCACTTAGATGTGATGTATAAGTATACTAAGGGGTGCCTGGGTAGGCTAGCACCGGGTGCTCGTCGCGGCCCTCCGATTGGGTCGTGACAAAAGTGGTATCAGAGCAGTTCAGTCCTAGGATGTCTCTACGAGCCGTGTCTAGTATATTCTTGGTTATGGGTGTGTTGCGCGCCACACTTATAAACAAGAAGTCATGACACTTTAGGAATGAATGACGCTTCTTTCTTCATAAGAATTGTGCGATAGAGCTATGATGTAAAAACTTCGGTTTCTTAACTATGTGTTGTGTATTTGGTAAATACTGTAAAGAGAAAGGCTACGTGAGGCCCAAAGGAGGGCGGCGGTGGCGGTTGCCAGAGAAGCACGCCACCGGTAGTAGAGGAAAGTGAGTCCCCGAGGCGGCTCGATCTCGGTCCTCCCCGTCCGGTGCCTATATTAGAGGAGCGTGAGGGGAGCTCTCGGCCGACTCCAAGACCTCCGGTTCCTCCAACGGGTGCTTCGAGCCAAGATGTGAAAGAGGCCGTTAATGGCCGACTCAACTGCTTTCGCCCGGACTCGAGAGACAAAGTACGGGGGAAGGTGATAGGGTTTGTACAGTGCAAGAGCCCGTGATTTTATTAGTTTGAACCCCGAAATTCTTTGGATCAAAGCGTACGAGGACCCTCGAATTTATTGATGGCATGTTGAGGACGTTCGGTTGATACATGCTTCGGACACCGAAGATCGGTGGAGCTAGCGTCTATAGATTACGGGATGTTGCGGCATGTTGGTACACGGTTTGGATGGCTTCACGGGAGCCAATGCACCCTTCTCGGCATGGCAAGAATTCGTGATGCATTTCTCCGACATTATTTGCCTCGGTTTTAAGTTCGGCGAGCTAGAGCCGACAAGTTCTTGAATTTGAGTGGTGACATGAAGTGCTAGAGTATAGTCTCCGCGTCAATTCCTTGGCTAGGTATGTTTCGGCACGATAATGATATGGGTGATCAGGCACCGGTTGTGAAAGGCCTAGGGCCACATTTGATGGATAGATGCTTGACCCCTTCCTCTTCAGACAATATGGATATTGCACGCATCCAAGCCCACGCTCGAAATTTAGAAGAAAGCTTACAACAACAAAGAAGTGAGTTTGAGCATGATAGGGGCAAACGAAGAGGCCAGATCTTCGGGTCCAATGAGTGAGCACGGAGGTGGGCACGGACAGTAGTCTTAGATATTCGGGTTATTCTATGACTAGTGCGCCTCCATGGTATTCGGTCGAGATTTGATAGATCTCACCCCGGCCGCGTCGAGCTTTTCGAGATTTCGGTTCCAGAGGTGATTCGGGTCGAGGGCGAGGCCACCGTACCACGATACTCCCGGTGTGGGAAGTTACATTGGGGTCGGTGCAGTATTGGGTTCGAGGTTTGTTACTCATGTGGTCGGCCGAGGCCATGTTATACGAGATTGCCCTCGGTTAATGGCGGTGGACCCGACGCCGGGGGTCGGTAGCTGGATCTTAGCATCTATACGCCTGTGGGGCCCGGCCCGCGTGCGCCCGGTGCGGCCATGGTAGAGGCAGGGGAGTCCCCGGTTCAGCGGTCCTCGGCACGGTATTTGTGCTTTGGCCGACGCCAAGACCTTGAGTCTTCTCCTGATATTGTCACGAGTATATTATCGGTATCTTTCTTATGATGTATATGCTTTGATATATCACGGCTTCACGTTGTCATATGTTACTCCGTATATCGTGGTGTCGATTTAGAATCAAACCGAAGTCGATTAAACCTTT
>NC_081350.1:7857025-7983263 GCF_029784015.1 Lycium ferocissimum
GAAGGGGGGTGATTGATTCGGGGGCATTCTTAAAATTTAGGGGGCGTGTGCGTTTTCTTTGGCAACTAAGTCCCGTGTTTTAAACAACCTATTTGGCCATAAGAAAATATTTTAAATTTTTTGGGGCTAAAGGAAAATTTTTTAACAAAATATGACTGGGGCCGGGGGGTCCCGGAAGCCCTTTCCCGGGTGGAAGGGGGAGAGGATTAATGGATTTTGTCACGGGTTTTAAAGACCCTTGGCAAATTTGATTCTATTTAGGGATAGGGATCTTTATAAGTCCGCTATTTGTTCCATTCAAGTTTCTACAAAAGTTATAAGATTATATTCGGGACATTGGAATTCCCCGGGGTTTCCCCCATTTTTTATCGATCAAAATCGCTTCCCCCCATTTTGGAGGGATTTCACGGGTTTGGATTTTGTACAACTTTCCATCCCGAGATGTCCACCAAAAGCACCTTATGCTCGAGGCATTTGACGTGTGTTATTGATTTCGGGGTCTTTGGGAGGGCCTTTTCCCTTGGAGAGTTTGCGTACAATAAGGTTCATTGGTATTAGTATGGCCCCCTTTTGGGCCTTATATGGTAGGAGAAAGATCTCCTTGGTTGGTTTGATGGATTCGGGCTCGCCCTTGGGAGCTGGATCATTAAGAAAGTCCTGATAGAGGAGAATTTTTCCCCAAGCTTGGGGCGCCGGGAGTCGAAGGATGGGACGGAAGGCCCTTTTAAATTTGCTTTTGGGACCGGGTTTTTGAAGGTTTACCCGGGGTGTTATGAGGTTTGAAGAGGGGGGACCCCCGTACATTGTTCCTTTGAGATTGGGGATTGTATGGGGATGTGGAGTTCGCGTTGTCGCCCGGTGGCGGGAATTCATTATAGGTCTTTCTGTTTTCGATCTTTGAAGAAATACCGTGCGAAACGGTACCTCCGTTTTCATTGGGATTCTATATTGTTTGATGAGAATTTGACTTATGAGAGGCTGCTCGCGATCTTGGATGGGCGAGGTTCGGAAGTTGAGGTCGAAAAGGGTGCTTACTGTGAAGGTGCGATGCAAGCAGGTACGCATGGAAGAAGGCTGGGAGACGGAGTCGATATGCGTGGCCGATATCCCCGATTGTTCAGGGTCGGTGTTCCCTACTTTCCTTCTTTCCTTCGCTCGAGAGATGATAACGGTTCAATTGGTATACGATGTAACGACCGGGTTGGTCGTTATAGTCTTTTCAATGTTTGGCAGTTGTCGACCATTGAGTTAGATCACTTTTGACACGAGGGGACCGTTGACATGCGCACAAGTAATTATTAAGTAGGATTCGGGCAACTTTTGTGAAAATATAGACTTAAAGTGAAAAATGGTTGACCCAAAGTTAACTTTTGGGCAAGTGGCCTTTTCGAAATTTTGTACGATTAAAGAGGTCGGATGGTCGTTTAGAACATGTGTTTGTGTTTGGTTCGGTTTCCAATGCACTCGGATGCAATTTGAGACTTAAGATAGGAATTTGGAATTAAGGCATCGGGGGTTGACTCGGTCAACGAGATCTCCGTTGGGATTTCGATGCCACGGACACATCCTCAGAGTGCGTTTTTGTAAGTGTCTATGTATATGGTATTAAACGTCAATTTTTGCAATTTTCTCGGGATTTTGAATTTTTTTAAATTTTCTAGGCATTCTCACCCCGTCTTGACTCGGAAAATGTAGAAATTAAAAATATACGTTTTATGCGGTGAAAATCGTGTCAACAATTGCCCCTTCGAAGTTCGAGTGATGGCGAGGCATCGCCGGAGCTTACGGAATTTGAAAACCTAATTTTCACCGAATAATAGAAATTACGACCCTTTGTCCTTAATATTTCGAAAGTATGGCCGGACCACGGTTTTAGGGCTTCCTACATATCTCGGGCTAAATAAGAATTGGCCGTTTTTGTAGTTCGACTTTATGAGGACTTGTGAAATAAAGAATTTTCTTTAAGCTATCTCGGATGTCCCAAAGACAATCAGAAGGAATAAGTGAAGACACGGGGCCTTGAGTAACCTACATATCCCTGGCTTTGGGAATCAGCTAATTGTAGTTTGACTCGATAGTAGGAAAAGGAATATCTCTTTATGTGGGAACCCCGCACAGGCTATTTCCGTTGAAAATCCAGTATTTGGAGCGGTTTTGAAAGGACTTATTGGTGTTAATGCTTGGAATGATGTCCATCGCTGGTGTAGAAAGCTTGACTTTCGTAAACAATTTTATGACCGGTTGCCCAGAAAAGTTCACGTATGCTCTGCTTATTTTAAATTCGTTTCTTTCTTTCACCTTTGATAGCTTCTAGCTCATTTCAAATCTTGAATCCTGCGTGTTAGTCTTTTAAAATTTTAATTTTAATGTAGTCATACTTGTGTGAGCGTTTGCCATTTTGTCGTCATTGTTGTCATCCTTTAATGTTACATTCGTCTTTTCGCATGCTTATTCATTCCTCTTCCTTTCTCCCACCCGTAAGTGTGTGTTTTTGTGTATATTTTTTGAAAACGATACTGCTACTCTTGATAATAATCACGATAACGATACGGCTTTTTTCATCGACGTCGGATGTTTCCATTGTTCAATGATAACTTCATGGGGATCCGGGTCGGGCTATACGCATTTACACAACCTACACACCCGATCCCGTTATCATTTTCTTAACTTTCCATATGTCAATCATTAAACCCATGTGTTTCTCGTGCGGGGCCGTTTTATTTCTTACACGTGCACTACCCTTGAAAATTTGTGTCACATCATGACCGCATATCGCAATGACTATCCAAATCTAGTGTTGCATATCCGGCTATCCCCATATGGTGACCGCGATATACCGGTTAGTATAACATCACCTATAGTAAAAATACCCAAATGTAGATCGCACATCGGAAAGTGCGGTATCATATTCACTCTCATGATGACCGCTAATCACAAGGTCCGGCAAATTACGAGCAATTTAGTCGGAGGTACATGTTAACTATGGCATATTCAAGGGCGGATCCTTTTCTCATGACTACCACTATCCACGAACCATGATTACGTTAACTTGGAAATAGCGCGATAGCGACAAGAAATCTTCGCGTGGAATCACGTTCGTATTTCAACGATTGCGGACATCGGCTCGGAATTACGCTACCTATTTTTGGCTATATATATGGATGTACTGCGCGCCCGGCACGTGGTCTCTTAATCCATATCACCATTTTGAGAATAAACTTACATAAATGGCAAGACTTACACCTTTCCTTTTTGACTCGGGGAAGAATACCCGCCGTCGACGATTCACATCTTCCAAAAGGACTGAACTCGATTGTGAGTAATGGCATTCAATCCCGCTATCAACGCGTCATTTAGATTTTTGAATTTTTTTGGACGTCATCAACCAATGTATCGAGGGCAAGCTATGCGACGTCTAGACCGGTCTCGTACCTTGATACAAAAGGCACGTATTTTTAGCGGAAACCCGTTCGATACGCTGATTATATCTTCCAATAGCCTTTTAAAGTTTTCTTTTGTAAAAATCATTGTGCTCGCAAAATGGACAAACTTGTCGATGTAATGGAAACTTTACTTGGGAAGGACTTAGGTGCCCTTTTGCACGCTGCTTCAGGCCGCCATCCATGAAACTTTTCTTCGCTTTAACTTGTCATCGCTACCATTTTAAAACATTCTAGCAAATCGTGTTAGTGTAGAGCATCCATGCTTGTTTGTTCCTACATCCATAGGGTGTATTTGTCATTTTCCTATATGTCGTACCGCTTTTCTGCGTATGGACTTCTCTGAATTCGTATCTCGGTAGAAAGGATGTCTTTTTTCCTTAAAATCTTTTATTTTCTAGAAGAGCTTAAGAAAAGTTTTTGTGCGATGATTTTCTTTTGAAAATATATGCATATAGGTTTTGAAAATAATATTTTATATACGCCCCTTTTAATGTTATGACATTGGTCACTAACAAAGTCTTCCTCCTCTTCGTCTTGATCTTTGGACTTGGGAAATTTTCAAATCACTCTTCGAAAAATTTGCCCTAGTTTGTGTATGTTTTTGTACCAACTTAAGTCTCTCAATGTAAAAGGAATTTTTTGAGACCCTTCAAAAAAAAAAAAATTCCCCGGCAGTAAGTGTGTACTTGTTATTTCTTGATTTCACCGCGCTGAGGAATTTTGAGATCCTTCTAAAAAACTTTGATTTCATCTTACGGGGTTACCTTTATCTCTCATTTCATCAAGTCACTTAAGTTTTCTAAGGTTCTTGGAAATTTGTTTCGGAATAACCAAGCTCGGAGAGCGCCTACGTATCTATTTCGGGAATCCTAAAAACGTAGTTTAAAAACGTATTGGAATTTTAGGAGACCGAAACTCAAATGAGCACCTACGTATCCCAAATGGGGAATCGAGGTCATAACGTAGTTCAAAAATACATAATTTTGATTTTTGGTTTAAAGCGACAAGGCTTAAAAAAGCGCTACGAGCCCTTTATAAGTATAGGAATCGGGTCCTTGCGTAGTTCGTACATAATTTTGGATTTGGTTTTACTAAGAAGAAATGTAAAATTATACGTAAAGGATATGCAACTAAAGAACACCTAAGTGTGGAAACTACAATCCTACGCAACATCTTTTTTTTCACGTAGTATCTTTTGATGCCATTCGAATTTATCGCTTTTGGCCTCTTGACCATCCATTTCGGCCAAGTACTACCGATCACTAAATCTTTAGTACCCGTATAGGGCCACTTGCCGGCTTGGTGCGAACTTTTGTGTATTCTGGCGACAGTGGAATATTCGTTTTTGAGTACTAATTCTTTTGACGGAACACCCTAGTTCTCACACGTTTGTTGAAAAGCACGCGCCATTCTTTGTGGGTATAGCTGACCATGGCAAATAGCAATCATACCTTTTCATCCTTCGGATTGCTCATATCTTTTACGGATCCACTACTGATCGTCTATTTCGACCTTTGTATTGTTCGAAGTGAAGGAATTTCTACTTCGGCTCGTGTCACTACTTGCTATATATACCATGCATTAAATGGAGTGGCTGGGTAATGTCTTGGCGGTGAAAAGTGTATCCTAGCAATGCGCTAAGGTAATTGTTCATGCGCTTTGTGGTTATCAATCATCTTTCAGAGGATTTTCTTGATGTTCTTGTTGGCAGCTTCTACAGCCCTATTCATTTGTGGCCGATATACGGTTGAATTTCAGTGGGTGATCGGAAACTGCGCACACATGTCTCTCATCAAGTGGCTATTCGTGTTAGCCCCATTGTACGTTATGATTTATTCGGGATGCGAAATCGGCATATGATGTTGTTGCGCACAAAGTCCGTGACCACTTTCTTTGTCACCGAGAATAGGATGCTGCTTCCACCTTACTTGGTGAAGTAGCCTATGGCGGCCAAGATGAAGCGAAGTTTGTTCGACGCGGTGGCTCAATTGGTCCTATGACATCCATGCCCTAAGCGGCGAATGACCAAGGTGATGTCATAGCATTTAGTTCTGTTGGAGGGACCTTTATCAAGTCTCTATGAATCCGACACCTGTGGCAATTCTGGACAAATTTGTCGCAGTATTTTCCATGGTCATCCGAATAACTTGTTCTCAAAATTTCTTTTGCTAATACAAACCCATTCATGTGAGGCCCGCAGGTTCCAGCATGCATTTCTTCAATTAATTTTGTAGCTTCAGAAGAATCAACACACCTAAGCAATCCCAAATATGGAATTCTTTTGTACAAGACATTCTTGTTGAGGAAGAAACCATTTGCCAATTTCCTGATAGTCCTTTTCTGACTTAAGGTGATTCCTTCAGGATATTCTCCTTTCTCCAAGAGCATTTTAATGTCAACATACCAAGGTTTTCCATCGGTTCTCAACTTCTACAAAAGCACGGCAAGGTTGATCTTTAGTTTCAATTTTGACAGCATCAATGTATCTACCGTCGGATCTTTGATCATGGATGCTATTGTTACCAATGCATCGGCGAATTCATTTTTGAGTTCTTGGTATATGTTTGAACTTGACTTCTTGGAGATGATCTACTAATATTTACACAAGTCCGACGTATGGTATGATCTTTTCATTTTTGGCAGCCCACTCTCCTCGAACTTGATGGATTAGCAATCCGAGTCGCCAATTACCTGAAGATCTTTCACATTCATGTCGAGAGCTAAACGTAGACCCAAGACATGGGCTTCATATTCAGCCATGTTGTTAGTGCAATTGAAACTTAATTTGGCTACCACCGGATAATATTGGCCTAAGTCTGAAACCAAGACGACTCCGATTCTTGATCCCTTAAATTGGATCGCTCCATCAAAGTATACTTTCCATCCTAATTCGTCTTCACCTTCCTCACCTTCAAAAGTCATTATTTTCCGTCGATGCACGGTAAATAGGCTAATGAAGAGCACGAAATATATGATGATTCTAAATAAGATTTTAAAGACATTCGATGTTAGACGAGAAAGTTGCCAAGAGAAGGCAATGTATACGATAAGTATCGGAAGGATTTACAAGTAGCTAGTTAATGATGGCTTAATGATGTTATGGGGAAGAGTTATAATGCCCCTTAGATTGTTAATGAAGTGATAAACATGTGCTAAGAAGGTTCAAGGTTCCGTGGAAGGGTCCGTGGAACCGCCACAAGAGATGGTGGTCGGCTGGTCGTGAACCACGACCGCTCACGGACAAGACTATGTTCCACGAATCGTGGAATAGCCCCAGAACTCCCGACGGTCCGAAATGTTCAAAGTCATTAAATGTGATTCCAACTTCATTATTTCATTCCAACACTTCTCCACTTCTCTCCAAAGTCTCTGAGCATTACATATATTTCATGAACAAGAATCCAAGGGAAATCAAAGGTTCTTATCATCAAACTAAGTGAATCAAAGTAAGAAAACCCATTAAAGTTCATCAAAGTAAGGGATTCAAGTGAAGGAAAAATCTAGGGTTTTGCTCAAGTGAGGTATATGCAACCAAGGTTCAATCCCACACCATCTAAGATAAGTTTTATGATGTTTCCATGTTGTTTAAAGTGATTGGAAGTTGAAACACTTGGATTGCAAAAGAATATAAGAAATGGGTCATGAATGTGCAATAGTGCCACTTTTGAGTAAATGTTTGGAATGAGTTATGACTATTGATACATTATGAATATAATCATGTTATAAATGATGTTGAGAACATGGTATAGACCTTGAATATGAATGTATGGAATTATGTGATATGACCATGAATATGGATGAATTAGAGTAAATGGTGAAGTAAGAGTAATGTAGTTGACTAAAGGCTATTGTGATGATATTGTGAACGTTATTATTGATGTTTGGGAGTTGACATATGATATGAAGGAAGTCGTATAAATAAAGAAGATGTTGTCCGATTTTCTCTAGAATTAGTCATGAATGCTAAGCTATCCATTACCTAATATGAGTATGCACTTCAATGAAGGTAGAACGCGAGCCTCAAAGAAGAACATACAAGTGATAGAATAGTTGCACTAAAAGGTATGTAAGGTTAACCCTTCTTTCATAAGGCATGGTTCTTTGGCCAAACGTTTATCCTTCTACGAGTCTATGATATTCTCCAATGATCCTATCTCTAGAAGCTACTAAGCTTACGATGCTCAAATGATACGATTGTACTAAGTTTCTTATACGACGAGTAATCCTCTAAGGATAGAATGTAATGAATGACGATAGTAAAAAAAAAAAAAAAAGGCTAAAGATAAGTATGAGCTTATATGTATATATGCCCATGAGTGGCTAATGTGAACCCCGAGCTTATATGGCCAGCAGAATATAGTGAATATGTATATATATATATATATATATGACGATGCGCGCACACCGCTGCAAATGGGTACGAATAACCCTGAGCCTTGGTAGGGCCGGTATGACACCGAGCCTTGGTAGGGCTAGCTATGTGAAACACCGAACTTTTGTGGTCGGGTATGCTATATAAATGCTATGTATATGACATCAATATGAGTACGAATATGTTAAGCATATGTAAATGCTATGTAAAGGCTATGTATATGCAATGTATATAATATGAACATGAGTATGAAAGGAAATACGAATACGAATATGAACAAGGATACGAAAGGTAAATGAGTACGGATATGGATGTATGTACGCGAATACGCGATAGAAATGGAATGTTCCTATGGAAAGCAAGTAAGTGCTATGACGATAATGCCATTATCTCCCATCTTATGCCATTTCATATGTTATCTATTATGCTTTTATATTGACATTGATCATGCTTTTTACATACTCGCACATTCTTCGTGACCGACGTCCTTTTGTTTGTGGACGCTACGTCATGCCCGCAGGTGGCCATGGAGACAGACTTCATCCATAGTTGTATTTTCTCAGGGACTACATAGCGGAGCTCCATTTTATTCGGAGCTGCAGCTTTTGGTATAGATTCTTTTGTGTACATGTTTATGGGCACGGCGGGGTCCTGTCCCGCCCATATGTTATGATATGACGTACCCTTCTTAGAGGCTCGTAGACATGTGTATAGGGTTAGATATGTTTGGCCTTGTCGGCCTATATTTTGGGATATTATTTTGATTGCCTTGTCGACTTGTACATTTATATGGGCATAGTTGTTATATCCCGTATTTTGTACATTGGGATAATCGGAGCTAACCATGATAAGTTAAAGACAAGACTATTCCGAAATCCGAGGTAGAGACTTTTAACCTCCGATATTATTTTGAGACATAAGTTGCTTATGATTTTATTGGCATGGAATATTAAGAAAAATTTGGGGTTAAAAGTTAATTTATGAAAGTTGATATTTCATGAAATAATGGTCAAGTGGCCGTGTGATGTAGGTGGGCCATGGGCCACATGGATGAATTATATATGTAAATGAAGATGACAAATTAATCATTTTTCGTCATCTTCACCCTTAGAAGATTATAGAAGCTTGGAGAAAAAATGGAGGACCATTCGGCCATGCTAGCCGAATTGGTGCCATGAGAATTTATCAAGAAAAAAATATTTTCTTCTAGCATTCCAACCAATTGGAAGGCCCTTATTAACGTGGAGTAGTTGTTGGAGCAATTAAACCGTTCGTTGTAGCAATTCACCAACTAGCCGAGGGAGAAGTTAAGTGGAAAAAGGTAAGATTCAATCCTCCTTTACATGTGTTATGGATGGTTTGTGCGTGTGGTAGTATGTGGAAATGAATGAAATTCATGAAATTATGGTGTTGATGTTGTAGCCGTATAGGGGCTGCCTTGGTAGGGAATGATAAACTAATTTTATGTAATATTTTGATTGTTGTTGTTGTGGATTCTATGATGATAATGAAAGTTTAATGATTCAAGTTGAAGTTGTATTCGTTGTGGGCTGTTTTGGGAAGTTAATGTGATGCTAATATAGTTTCTTGTATTTATGAGAATAATGTTGTTAAAGTGTGGATTGTTGGTGTAGTTCATGAATTTGGAAGAAAGAAATGTGTCGTTGTTGTCCCTTTTGGAGGTGGGAGGTTTCGGGTGAAGTACTATATTGGTTGGGTTGTTTTGAATATTGTGCGGATTATTTGAAGTGTCCTTGAATCTTGTTTGAATGGTTTCGGATTAGTACTTGAATGCGTGAGCATTGATGTTGGCTTGATTGTATGTGGTTGAATTGAATGTAATTGGAATGCCGTTGAACTTTGTAGAAAGGAGTTGTTAATGTTAGAATGCGTTTTTAGTTAATTGTTGATGTTGTCAATATAGTTGTTGGTATTGTTGTTGATGATTTGGCCGAGTTGAATTCCCCGGTTGTTGAACTTATAGGGGAAATGCTGCCCAATTTTTGTAGATAAAGTGCTAGCTTGGAATTGAATTCCTAAGTGACTATAACTAATGTTAGTATGCAATGACGTTGTTGTAGCTCTTGGGAAACCCGAGACTTGAGTTTGGATTAGCTTAGGAAGCGGACGAGGTATGTAAAGCCTAACCTTTCCTTCTTTGGGCATGTCTTAGTTGTAAGTAAGCTATGATACGAGCCTCGGTAACTCTATTCTTGCGATCCGAGCATGTCTACGATTTTTATTCACTTCTTGACTTTCGCATTCTTAATATAGTCGAGCTATGGTCTTTATGTACGTTGTATGATTGGATTTCAATGTTGCAAAAAGGAATTTTTGTTCTTAAAGGATTTTATGTCTAATAATGGCCGTAACTTTCATAGACGGAACCGGATCGCTTCGATACGTTCGTAGAAGATTCCATAACAAGTAATGCCCGTAACTTTCATGGACGGGCTCGGATTGGTTTGATACATGCTTACGATCCCTGAGATTCTCTTTAACATAGTCCTAATGGCATCTAGAACGGATTTAATATGACTATCGTTTGATACTCGAGCGTGATTTGTCTACGTATCTATTGAGTCTTAAAAGCTGATTTATATGCATATGGTTTCTCACTACTTTCGCTCGTGCGAGGGGCGTTATTACTTCTTCACCGCGTCCCTCATTAGAGGGCCGGGGCACGTTATATGTATATGTATATGATGATATGGGTGAGGCGGCCAGATGGCATATGATGACTTCATTCACCGCGTCCCTCACTAGAGGGCCGGGGCACGTTATATGTACATGTATATGATAATTTTATTTACCGAGTCCCTCACTAGAGGGGCGGGACACGTTATACATGCATATGTACATGATGATTATTTATTTATGTCACTCAGTCCCATAATGGGCTGGATATGATATTGATACGCATGATTTATGTTTCAGAAGCAAGTCTTATGATTTTTCTATGCTCCTTATTTCAGTATGATCCTGTTAACTGTATTTCATGCTTTATGTTATAGCCCGTATTTTACATGTTCGAATAATTTGAAGAAGTCGTGGAAGGTGGAAGGTAAGATCGCTTTCCAAAACTATTTTAATGTGCGAGTGGGTTATTAATAATATTTAGGAATGTTGTTGATATGGAATATTGAGAAAGGTTGAGGGCGAAAAAGGAAATTCGCAAAGTGGCATCATGGGAATAATGTGGAAGGCGAGGGGCAAATGGTAATTTCACATGATGTTCAAGAAATTTCGTGAAGGGCCATAATGGCCATGTGAAAAAAAAGGGGGAAAGGATGATGACAAATAATAAGTCATCTTTATTTTAGAAAAATTCAAGAAAAAGAAAGGAAATTTCGAGAAAAATATAGACAGGGGGCATGTGCCCCTCACATTCATGTGGGATATATATATATATATATATATATATATATATATATATATGAGGGAGAGGTCATCATCTTATGCAAGAGAAAGCAAGAACAAAAAAAAAAAAAAAAAAAAAGAAGGAGAAACTATAAGGCCTATTCGGCCATGGAGGAAAAATATGGGGTTTCCAAATTTGATCCCAAAAAATTATTTTCTTCATATATTCCTACTAATTCAAGGGGCCTCTTCAACATGGAAGACTTGTTGGAGCAAGAAAATCCTCCACTTGGACAAATTCATAACCTTGACAAAGAGGAAATTTGAAAGGACAAGGTAAGAATTTAACCTTCTTTCATATGTTATGGGTGATTATGAGTGTCGTAGAATGTAGAAATGAATGAAAGCTATGAAAATGTAAGTGCTATAGCCGTGTATGGTGTGGGTTGTGTTGGCCGTGTGTGTGAGTTGTGTTGTATGGAAAAGAATGGATAAATTTTATGTAGCATGATTGGTTGTTGTTGTTATGTCAAGAAATGAATGAAAATTTATGGAAATGTGTATGTGGTAGGTGATGGCCGAATGGAAGTGATGATGGTAGAATGTGATGAAGTAGTTTTATTTAGTGTTTGGATTGTTATAAATGATTTATGGGTGTTAAGGAATGTAGGAAATTAGATGAAATTTATGAATCATATACGTGTGTGTCGTGACCGAATAGTAGGTGCTTTGGTAAGTTATGGTAAATTGATGTTATTTGACATTTTAATTGTGGTTATTATGGATTATGTGATGTAGAATGAAGGGTGTTGTTGAAGTTAATGTATATGAATGATAATGAAATACATGATTGTGGTTGAAGTTGTGGGTTTCGGATGAAGTAGTATGTTAATTAAGTTGTTGGAAGATTATGTGAATTGAATTGAATTGAATTGGTTATTGAAGTGTTGTTAGAATAATTGTTGGTTTTGTTGTTAATATTGTGGCCGAGTTCCATTCTCGGGTTGTTGTTGTTGAATTGGGCCGAGATAGAATCGGGGATGGCGCATTTACAGGGGAAATGCTGCCGAAATTTTGGTAGACAAGTGTTACTTTGAGAATTTACTTCTAGATGCTCGAGTTAACATTTGGTAAATATGACCAAATTGTAGATTTGGCGAAATTGGAACTTGAATTTGGAGGAGCGTAAGAAGCGGAAAAAGGTATGTAAGGTTTCACCTTCCTTCTTTGGCATGTCTTAGACATAATAGGCTTGAATACGCGCCTCGGGATGACTCCATTCCTAGAAATCCGAACTTGAAATTTCCCTTTTCATTCAATAGAATTGAATTAAGTTTGGTGTGTTTTATTGAAATAATTGTTTAAACATCTCTAACTTGCCCAAATGGAACCGAGTGACCCTTAGACCTTCATAAGTGACTCCATGAAGCCTAACGTACGTAAATTGTGTACGCCACCTCAGCTGACTCGAGGTGGGCCCACTATTCCCGAATTCACTCTTATTGTTCCGTTTGGTTTATTTTCGTACTATAATTAAAGGAAAACTTTTGGTTATCATTCCGATTACTAAACAATAGTGTTTTAACTAATCCATGGATTCCAAGGCATAATTCTTCTCCTTCGATAGCTAGTAAATGTTTTCCAAAGTGCTCGTATTTTTTTTTCCAGAACAAAGGTTTATGACAAAGTAAGTTTTACAACAATGACGATGAACATGTTCTACAATGACATGGATGATGTCAAGGAAGAAAATGTTTACATGAAGAATATGACCATGATGATTCTATGATTAAAGGTTCCAAGTTCATGATTCCAGTGACGAGATGAGAACGTTAAGCTATTTCTTGAACTCTCAACTCTATTCACGAATAATGTCTATTTTTAAAGATTCCAAGTATACGAAACGAGGCTTTATGATCCTGGTTTATGTTTTCTCATGATATTACTCTTCATTAATAGTCTCGCCTTATATTAATCGTCCTTCAAGGTGAGGCAAGCGCCCATAGCTATTCTATAATATAATCGGAGGTTTCCGACCTTACGTCACTCCGATGGTTACATGATTTTCTTGGGCTCTCTCATGCTTATATGACATATGTATATGAAAAATGTACATGAACATGGGGTGGGGGAAGGGATACATGGGGAAATGGGAAGGGAAACATGTTTCATTGCCACGGTCAAGTCGGTGCTTATCATCCGGACGCGGGATTTATGGGCGAGCGAGGTATTTCGCGCAATGTGGGCGAGCCGACGCCGTTCGGTGCTATGATACTACATGATACACTATGACTTGATATGATATAACACGACATGACATGACATGACATAAGTTCTATTTTCTATGTCTATGAAAAGAAATGTTTTTTTTTCTAAAAAGGAAAAAGCATGCATGGTATCCGCCAAGGCGTTCACGTACGGGTTATCCTCTTATCTCATCACATGTTCTATGATCCCATGGTATTGTTGTTCATACTTATATTCCTATTTGTATTATTTTTCATGCCTTACATACTCGCACATTGCTCGTGCCGACCCTCTTCTTTCGGGGGTTGCGTTTCATGCCGCGCAGTACGCCCGCATGAGCGAATCTAGCATAGAGGATGTTCCGCGAGAGTTGGTAGGCTCCACTTGTCCCGGAGTGTGCCGAGTCGAGTATAGATGCTATGATGCTTTGTTCGGTTAGAGACTTTGCGACGCAGTCGTGGGTATTGGGTTGTCGATGCAGCAAGCGGCTCCCCCGATATGTTATTATGTTTCGGGTCACGAGCCTTATGCGATGTCAGATTTTACTTATGGAAAAAAAAATTTCTACGTATTCATTTCTAACTGATTCATAAGTTCATACGTGCAATAAGAGTCAGCGGGTTCGCTCGGCTCCGAATATGGGGTCGGGTGCCCATCACACCCTAGTAAGATCGGGGTGTGACACTTTACATGCTCAGTACATATTCTGTACTGACCCCCTTTCTTCGGGGGCTGCGTTTCATGCCACACAGGTGTATCCAGATGAGTAGAAGATGTTCCAGCTGGATTGGCGAGCTCCATTTCCTCCCGAAGTGCTGCCGAGTCAGAGTGTTTATGTTATGTTATCTTGAGTTATGTTAGAGACTTTGCAGAAAGAGTCACGTATATAACATGTCAATCTTGTAAGTGGCTCTGTAAGCCGATGTATCATTATGCATTATATTACAGATTTCATACGATTACAGATTTTATTTGACTTGAGAAAGATGAAAAGCATGTTACTCTTTGAAAAGCTTTCATTATGCATTCTTTCCATGATTTAAGAGTCCCGATGGAGGCGAGTATCACGAGGATCGACGGGTTCGCTCGGCCCTAAGTAAGGGTCGAGTGCCCATCACGCCCTATCACAAAAAGTTGGTGTGACAAATTGGTATCGGAGCGGAGTTCGTCCTAGGGGTGTCGCAAAGTCGTGTCCGGTAGAGTCCTTTTATGGTGCGAAGCACGCCACATTTATAAACGGAGGCTACGGGGCATCTAGGGTGGTTACTCTTCTTTCACATCTGAGATCGTGCCATAGAGTTAAGTCATAGGGAATGAGATTCCTTATACTGACCTTTGATTTCAGCAGAAGGACGACATCGACAGAAGAAAGTGACTAGTGATATTGGAAGTTACAAAGCACGCAGGTAAGCAAAGGCATGAAAGATATAAGTCGGGTAAGATATTGAAGTACGACTGAAATACAAGTTGGATTTCGATGTTGCAAAAAGGAATTTTGTTCTTAAAGGATTTTATGTCTAATAATGGCGTAACTTTCATAGATGGAACCGGATAGCTTCGATACGTTCGTAGAAGATTCCATAACAAGTAATGCCCGTAACTTTCATGGGTGGGCTCGGATTGGTTTGATACATGTTTACGATCCCTGAGATCCTCTTTAACGTAGTCCTAATGGCATTTAGAACGGATTTAATATGACTATCGTTTGATACCGAGCGTGATTTGTCTACGTATCTATTGAGTCTTAAAAGGTGATTTATGTGCATATGGTTTCTCACTACTCTGCTCGTGCGAGCTGTTATTACTTCTTTCACTGCGTCCCAGGCCAGGGCATGTATTCGTGCATAACTCCACTGCATTATTCACCGCATCCCTCATTAGAGGGCCAGGGCACGTTATATGTATATGTATATGATGATATGATGTTATGGAGGAGGGCGGCCGATGGCATATGATGACTTCATTCACCGCGTCCCTCACTGTAGGGCCGGGGCATGTTATATGTACATGTATATGATAATTTTATTTACCGAGTCCCTCACTAGAGGGCCGGGACATGTTATACATGCATATGTACATGATGATTATTTACTTATGTCACTCAGTCCCATAATGGGCTGGATATGATATTGATACGCATGATTTATGTTTTAGAGGCAAGTCTTATGATTTTTCTATGCTCCTTATTTCGGATAATCTGTTAACTATATTTCATGCTTTACGTACTCGGTACATATTCCGTACGACCCCTTTCTTCGAGGGCCGCGTTTCATGCCACGCGGTGTATCCGTATGAGTAGAAGACGTTCCGGGATCATTGGCAGCTCCATTTCCTCTGAGAGCTTTCCGCGAGTCGGAGTGTTTATGTTATGTTATCTTGAGTTATGTTAGAGACTTTGCAGACAGTGTCACGTATATAACATATCAGTCTTGCAAGCGGCTCTGTAAGCCGATGTATCATTATGCATTATATTACAGATTTTATTTGACTTGAGAAAGATGAAAAGCATGTTACTCTTTGAAAAGCTTTCATTATGCATTCTTTCCATGATTTAAGAGTCTGGTAAGGTTATGAGTATCACGAGGATCAGCGGGTTCGCTTGGCCCTAAGTAAGGGTTGGGTGCCCATCACGCCCTATCACAGGTTAGGGTGTGACAATAGTGTTAATGAGGATATAGATGTGTTGTTGCCCAATGAGATTAGAATGATGATGAATGGAAGGTATGATTTGACTATGTAGCTCACTTAGATGTGATGTATAAGTATACTAAGGGGTGCCTGGGTAGGCTAGCACCGGGTGCTCGTCGCGGCCCTCCGATTGGGTCGTGACAAAAGTGGTATCAGAGCAGTTCAGTCCTAGGATGTCTCTACGAGCCGTGTCTAGTATATTCTTGGTTATGGGGTGTGTTGCGCACACACTTATAAACAAGAAGGCTATGACATTTTAGGAATGAATGACCTTCTTTCTTCATAAGAATTGTGCGATAGAGCTATGATGTAAAAACTTCGGTTTCTTAACTATGTGTTGTGTATTTCGAAAATGCCACGTAAAGAGAAAGGCTACGACGGCCCAAAAGGCAAGGCGGTGGCGAGAAAAGCGGGCTAGAAAGCACCGCCACCGGTAGTAGAGAAAGTGAGTCCCAGTGCGGCTCGATCTCGGTCCTCCCGATCGTGCCTATATTAGAGGAGCGTGAGGGAGCTCGGCGACTCCGGCACCTCCGGTTCCTCCACCGGTGCTTCGGCCAAGATGTGAAAGAGGCCATTAACTGGCGACTCAGGCGGTTGCGCCGTAGACAGACAAAGTACGGGAAGGTGATAGGGCTGTTAGTGCAAGAGCCCGTGATTTTATTAGCTTGAACCCTCCGAAATTCTTTGGATCAAAGCCGGATGAGGACCCTCAGAATTTTATTGATGGTATGTTGAGGACGCTTCGGTTGATACATGCTTCGGACACCGAATCGGTGGAGCTAGCGTCCTATAGATTACGGGATGTTGCGGTATGTTGGTACACGGTTTGGATGGCTTCACGGGGAGCCAATGCACCTTCTCCGGCATGGCAAGAATTCGTGGATGCATTTCTCCAACATTATTTGCCTCCAGAAGTTCGGCGAGCTAGAGCCGACAAGTTCTTGAATTTGAGGCAAGGGAGCATGAGTGCTCTAGAGTATAGTCTCCGCGTCAATTCCTTGGCTAGGTATGTTTCGGCCACGATAGCGGATATGGGTGATCGAGTGCACCAGTTTGTGAAAGGCCTAGGGCCACATTTGATGGATAGATGCTTGACCCCTTCCCTTCAGGACAATATGGATATTGCACGCATCCAAGCCCACGCTCAAAATTTAGAAGAAAGCTTACAACAACAAAGAAGTGAGCGTGAGCATGATAGGGGGCAAAGCAAGAGGCCGGATTCTTCGTCCAATGAGTGAGCACGAGAGGTGGGCACAGACAGTAGTCTTCTAGATATTCAGGTTATTCTATGACTAGTGCGCCTCCATGGTATTCAGGTCAGAGATTTGATAGATCTACTCACCCCGGGCCGCGTCAGAGCTTTTCGAGATTTCAGTTTAGAGGTGATTCGGGTCAGGCGAGGCCACCCGTACCACGATACTCCCAGTGTGGGAAGTTACATTGGGGTCAGTGCAGATTGGGTTCAGAGGTTTGTTACTCATGTGGTCAGCCAGGCCATATTATACGAGATTGCCCCTCAGTTAATGGCAGAGGTAGGACCCAGCCTTCAGGGTCGGTAGCTGATCTTCAGCATCTATACGCCCTATGGGGCCAGGTTCACATGCGCCAGGCGGCCATGGTAGAGGCAGGGGGAGAGTCCCCAGTTCTAGCGGTCCTCAGCACCGTATTTATGCTTTGGCTGGACGCCAAGATCTTGAGTCTTCTCCTGATGTTGTCACAGGTATATTATCGGTACTTTCTTATGATGTATATGCTTTGATAGATCCTGGCTTCACGTTGTCATATGTTACTCCGTATATTGCGGGTCGATTTAGAATCAAACCGAAGTCGATTAAACCTTTTGAGGTGTCTACACCCGTTGGTGAATCGGTAATAGCTAGCCGAGTATATAGAAATTGTGTAATTGTGATTTGTGACCGCCGTACTATGATTGACTTGTATGAGTTAAGAATGGTGGATTTTGATGTCATTATGGGCAGGGATTGGTTGGCTTCTTGCTACGCCAATGTTGATTGTAGAATGAAAATGGTTCGCTTCCAATTTCCAGGAGAACCAGTTTTAGAATGGAAAGGAAATATGGCGTCACCAAGGGGTAGGTTTATTTCCTATCTAAAGGCAAGGAAAATGATTACGAAAGGCTGCATTTATCATCTAGTGCGAGTTCAAGATGTAGAAGCTGAACCGCCGACTCTTCAGTCAGTTCCTGTAGTGAATGAATTTCCGGATGTATTCCCGGAAGAGCTTCCAGGCCTTCCTCCCGAGCGGGAGATTGATTTTGCGATCGATGTGTTGCCAGACACTAAGCCTATATCTATTCCTCCTTATAGAATGGCTCCTTGCAGAATTGAAAGAGTTGAAGGAGCAATTGAAAGACACTTGAGAAAGGCTTTATTAGGCCTAGTTCATCCCATGGAGAGCACCCGTATTGTTTGTCCGAAAGAAAGACGGCTCCTTGAGAATGTGCATTGACTATCGGCAATTGAATAAGGTGACGATTACGAATAAGTATCCTCTTCTGAGGATTGACGATTTATTTGATCAATTACAAGGTGCCAAATGGTTTTCCAAGATAGATTTGAGATCCGGGTATCATCAAGTGAGAGTTAGGGAGAAAGATATCCCTAAGACAGCCTTTAGAACGAGATATGGCCATTTTGAGTTCCGGGTAATGTCATTTGGGCTAACTAATGCACTGGCAGTGTTTATGAATTTAATGAATGATGTGTTCAGGCCCTTTCTAGATTTGTTTGTGATTGTATTCATTGACAATATCTTGGTGTATTCTAGATCCGAGGCAGAACATGCGGATCATTTACGTACTGTTCCTAGAGTTCTTCAAACTCGAGAGTTGTTCGTAAAATTTCCTAAGTGTGAGTTCTGGTTGAACTCAGTGACATTTCTTGGGCACATTGTTTCAGCCGATGGTATTCGGGTAGATAGCCAAAAGATTGAGGCCGTGAAGACTTGGCCAAGGCCCACGACTCCTACGGAGGTTCGTAGATTTAAGGCTTATGAGTTATTACCGGAGATTTGTTGAAGGTTTCTCTTCTATTTCGCACCACTCATGGTGACCAGAGAAATCGGTTAAGTTTCAATGGACGGATGCTTGTGAACGTAGTTTTCAAGAGCTAAATGATAGATTGACTTCTGCACCAGTCCTAACACTTCCAGAGGGATTGGAAGGTTATGTTGTCTATTGTGATGCTTCAGGCATTGGGCTAGGCTGTGTGTTGATGCAACATGGCAAGGTGATTGCATATGCTTCAAGGCAGTTACGAAAACATGAAAAGAATTATCCAACCCATGATCTTGAATTGGCTACAGTTATTCATGCATTAAAGATATGGAGACATTATTTATATCGTGTTCATGTAGATATTTACACGGATCGTAAGAGCCTTCAGTATATCTTCAAGCAGAAAGAGTTGAATTTTCGACAACGGCGATGGTTGGAATTGCTAAAAGATTATGATGTTGACATTCTATATCACCTCGGAAAGGCAAATGTTATGGCTGATGCTCTTAGCCGCAGATCTATGGGAAGTTTATGTGATGTACAACCAGAGAAAAGAGAGATGACTCGTGAGCTCCAGCAGTTAGCTAGCCTAGGGGTTCGAGTAGTGGACTCGGGCAGCGGGCACTACCGTTCGAGAATTCGGCCGGTTTCGTCGCTAGTAGTGGAAGTGAAAAAGCGACATTACGAAGATCCCATGCTAATGCATTATAAAGATACACTCCCTCAGAAAGAGGAGTCATCATTTGAGATTATAGGAGATAGAGTTCTCCGATGTCGAGGCAGATTATGTGTTCCTAATATGGCAGGTTTATACCACCAAATATTGGGAGAAACTCATTGTTCCCGTTATTCTATCCACCCCGGAGCAACGAAAATGTATAATGATCTTAAATCCATGTATTGGTGTAATGGGATGAAGAAAGATATGGCAGAATTTGTAGCTCAATGTCCCAATTATCAACAAGTGAAAATCGAGCACCAAAAGCCGGGCAGATTGTTGCAAGCTATAGAAATCCCAACTTGGAAGTGGGAAGTAATTGACATGGACTTTATTACAGGCTTACCCCGTTCTCGACATAAGTATGATTCCATATGGGTGATTGTGGATAGACTCACTAAGTCAGCTCATTTCTTGCCAGTCAGAATGACGTATGTGGCAGAAGATTATGCAAAGCTTTATGTTAAAGAGGTAGTGCGACTTCATGGTGTTCCAGTATCTATTATCTCTGATAGAGGTACTCAGTTTATAGCTAATTTCTGGAAGTCCTTCCAAGAGGGTTTGGGGACTTATGTGAGCCTTAGCACGGCATTTCATCCACAGACTGATGGACAAGCTGAATGTATCATACAGACTCTTGAGGATATGTTACGGGCATGCATGTTAGATTTTGGAGGTAGTTGGGATGATCACTTACCACTCATTGAATTTGCTTACAATAATAGCTATCATTCTGGCATTCAAATGGCACCGTATGAAGTTTTATATGGGCAAAAGTGTAGATCCCCAATTGGGTGGTTTGAAACAGGAGAGGCCAAATTGATAGGGCCAGACTTGGTCCAACAAGCCATAGAGAAAGTTAAGCTCATACAAGATCGGTTGTTAACAGCCCAAAGTCGTCAAAAGTCCTATGCGGATAATCGTCGAAGAGACTTAGAGTTCCAAGTTAAAGATTGGGTATTCTTGAAAGTGTCACAATGAAAGGTGTAATGATATTTGGCAAGAAAGGGAAGCTTAGTCCCCGATACATTGGGCCTTATGAAGTCGTGCGCAAAGTAGGCAAAGTGGCTTACGAATTAGATCTACCTCCTGATTTGGAGTCAGCTCATCCAGTTTTCCATGTCTCGATGCTTCGTAAACGTGTTGGAGATCCTACTAGGATCGTCCCGGTAAAAGATGTTCTAGTGACAGAAAAGTTAGCTTATGATGAAAAACCCATTGCCATATTAGATAGGCAAGTACGGAGGCTTAGAAACAAAGAAGTGGCCTCAGTTAAGATTTTGTGGAGAAATAATAATCGAGAAGAAATGACATGGGAAGCGGAAGAAATCATGAGATCCAAATATCCGCACTTATTTCAGCCCCCGGAAGAGGGCCAAGATGAGACATCAAGAATTTAAGGTATGTATATTTTCCTTTTATGCATTTGGGTCGTGTGTGGCCAAATTATATTGCTATTATGTTGTGGCCACATGTGAACTTGTTATTATAGGCTGTTGTGACAGGATGGTAGTGCCATATTATAGGGAAAACTCTGGCAAAATTTTCATAGAATTCCCGAGTGCTTAACATTCGAGGACGAATGTTCTTAAGGGGGGAAGAATGTTACACCTCGGAAAATTTTCCGTCGATGCACAGTGAATAGGCTAATGAAGAGCACGAAGTATATGATGATTCTAAATAAGATTTTAAAGACATTCGATGTTAGACGAGAAAATTGCCAAGAGAACGCAATGTATACGATAAGTATCGGAAGGATTTACAAGTAGCTAGTTAATGATGGCTTAATGATGTTATGGGGAAGAGTTATAACACCCCTTAGATTGTTAATGAAGTGATAAACAAGTGCTAAGAAGGTTCCATAAGGATTGGAGATCAAACGAGGCGACGGGAACAACTTCGGTGGAACTGTGAGTTCCACGGACAGCACCATGTTCCACGGACCGTGGAAGGGTCCGTGGAACTGCCAGCAGAGATGGTGGCTGGCTGGTCATGAACCATGACCAGTTCCACGGACAGCACTATGTTCCACGAACCGTGGAACAGTCAGGAACTCCCAAACGTGGCTGAAATGTTCTAAGTCTTTAAATGTGATTCCAACTTCATTATTTCATTCCAACACTTCTCCACTTCTCTCTAAAGTCTCTAGAGCATTACATATATTTCATGAACAAGAATCCAAGCGAAATCAAAGGTTCTTATCATCAAACCAAGTGAATCAAAGTGAGAAAACCCATTAAAGTTCATCAAAAGCGAGGAATTCAAGTGAAGGAAAAACTAGGGTTTTGCTCAAGTGAGGTATATGAAACCAAAGTTCAATCCTACACCATCTAAGGTAAGTTTTATGATGTTTCCATGTTGTTTAAAGTAATTGGAAGTTGAAACACTTGGATTGCAAAAGAATATAAGAAATGGGTCATGAATGTGCAATAGTGCCAAATGTGCAATAGTGCCACTTTTGAGTAAATGTTTGGAATGAGTTATGACTCTTGATACATTATGAATATAATCATGTTATAAATGATGTTGAGAACATGCTATATACCTTGAATATGAATGAACGGAATTATGTGATATGACCATGAATATGGATGAATTAGAGTAAATGGTGAAGTAAGAGTAATGTAGTTGACTAAAGGCTATTATGATGATATTGTGAACATTATTATTGATGTTTGGGAGTTGATATATGATATGAAGAAAGTCGTATAAAGAAAGGAGATGTTGTCCAATTTTCTCAAGAATTAGTCATGAATGCTAAGCTATCCAATACCTAATATGAGTATGCACTTCAATGAAGGTAGAACGTGAGCCTCGAAGAAGAACGTACAAGTGATAGAATAGTTGCACGGAAAAGTATGTAAGGTTAACCCTTTTTTCATAAGGCATGGTTCTTTGGCCAAACGTTTATCCTTCTACGAGTCTATGATATTCTCCAATGATCCTATCTCTAGAAGCTACTAAGCTTATGATGCTCAAATGATACGATTGTACTAAGTGTCTTATACGACGAGTAATTCTCTAAGGATAGAATGTAATGAATGACAATAGAAAAAAAAAAGGCTAAAGATAAGTATGAGCTTATATGTATATGTGCCCATGAGTGGCTAATATGAACCCCGAGCTTATATGGCCGAGTAGAATATAGTGAATATGTATATGTATATACCTATATATGACGATGCGCGCACACCTCTGTAGTTGGGTACGAATAACCCTGAGCCTTGGTAGGGCCAGGTATGACACAACGAGCCTTGGTAGGGCCGGCTATGTGAAACACCGAACCTTTGTGGTCGAGTATGCTATATAAATGCTATGTATATGACATCAATATGTGTACGAATATGTTAAGTATATGTAAATGCTATGTAAAGGCTATGTATATGCAATGTATATGATATGAACATGAGTATGAAAGGAAATACAAATACGAATATGAACAAGGATACGAAAGGTAAATGAGTACGGATATGGATGTATGTACGCGAATACGCGATAGAAATGGAATGTTCCTATGGAAAGCAAGTAAGTGCTATGACGATAATGCCATTATCTCCCATCTTATGCCATTTCATATGTTATCTATTATGCTTTCATATTGACATTGATCATGCTTTACATACTCAGTACATTCTTCGTACTGACGTCCTTTTGTTTGTGGACGCTGCGTCATGCCCGCAGGTGGCCAGGGAGACAGACTTGATCCATAGCCGTATTTTCTCAGGGACTACATAGCCGAGCTCCATTTCATTCGGAGCTGCAACTTTTGGTATAGATTCTTTTGTGTACATGTTTATGGGCACGGCGAGGTCCTGTCCCGCCCATATGTTATGACATGACGTACCCTTCTTAGAGGCTCGTAGACATGTGTGTAGGGTTAGATATGTTTGGCCTTGTCGGCCTATATTTAGGTTATTATTTTGATTGCCTTGTCGGCTTATGTACATTTATATGGGCATAGTGTTAATGATGATATAGATGTGTTGTTGCCCAATGAGATTAGAATGATGATGAATGAAAGGCATGACTTAACTATGTAGCTCACCTAGATGTGATGTATAAGTATGCTAAGGGGTGCCCGGGTGGGCTAGCACCGGGTGCTCGTCGCGGCCCTCCGGTTGGGTGGTGACACTGCGTATCCCACCAAAAGGAAATCAGGTCCATTCACAATTCAGGCATACACAGAAAGGTTTTTCCTATGCTACCCGAAACTTAATTTTTCTACCCTGACCAAGCCGTATGTAGGCTTTCCACATATCCCCAAAGAGGACATCAGGTCGGCGTGGTTCCATTTACATAAAAAGGGAAAGGGATACTCTATCTTATTGAAAACAGTAAAGCGATACTTATGTTTTTCTACCCAACCATACTAAGCAAGTCTTCATTGTCTTTTCTATCTTCATCTTCTATCCTTGTCTTCCTGCGACAATCCAAACATGGCCTTCATTCACGAGGCGTTCTAGTTCGAGCTTGAAATCCACACTCTTCAATGTCGTGGCGGGGGCGGCCATGGTGGTATACACAAATTCTTTCTTCTAAGGATCCTGGGTGACCCTGGTAGGTTTGTGGCACTGCCGTTATCTTCTTCACGCTGCATAGTAAGGAGTGAATCCTGGCGTATGACTCGAAAAGTCGTTTCTCCAGAACCTGACCTTTGATATCCTTTCTGGGTGATTTCTTCTTTGGACATGAATCAGGAAAGAGTGGGGCCCCCACAGTTGGCTAATTCTCCCTTGATCAATCCATTGGATAAGCTTTATTTCTAATGCTACGCACTCGTTGGCGGTATGACCTGATTGACCTCGTTGGTAGAGGCATTTTCTGTAACCCACAGAAGGAGCGCATGGTGGTAACAGATTTGGGCTTTGTGCGTACACCCCAATGTTCCCCAAAGTTTCCAAGAGTTTTTGTTTTGACAATTCTACTGGTGCGCCCCAATTGTGAGATCTTGTACCATTAAGAACAATTGTGCATGAAACATGAGGCTCCTCGAATTGAGAGTCGCGTGGGTCTCCATAAGCTTTCAGATTGGGGATAAGTAGCTCGTCTTCTCCATATGGTATGGGGTCAAGCCCTTCTTATTGGCTGAGTGGGACATAACTCCCAAGTGGTGCTTCAGGTGTCTTTCCCCATTTTACCCGATTGGCAGGGTGTTGCTTTGTTAGTTCCTCAACATAAGCCATGAGAGTTTCTGCTTCTTTCATTTTCTCATTGGCCGCCTTAGTAGTTTGTACAGCTTTTTTCATTCTAATGGTGGATAAGGCCATTCTTTCATCCCATTGTCGGTTTTTCTCACTTGCTGCTTCTGTGCCCTCGTCGTCACTGACTAGGTTGACGTAAGGAGAAGTTGCACTCATACTGTCTGGAGTCTCCATTTCCTATTAACAAATCAACCTTTAACAGTGGATCTAAATTGTTTTGATGGTTATTTTCCTTGGTTTTTCTTTTGGGTAGTGGCCGGAATGTGCACCAACCAAGAGTTTTGACAATATATATGATTTTCACACAAAGAGTTATATCAAGTAAGCATTTAAGCAATATATAATTCGCTTTCCTATACCTCGTTGCTCCGAGGCTATTAGCGTATGAAGCAAAAATTGTGCCATATGTAAAACAAAAATATATTGTTCCCAAAGACAAAATCCCCAGTACTTTCATTAATGACATTTCCCAAGTGGGATTACAAGTCTTTTAAAATAAATGCAATAATCAAAAAAATCCCCTCCACGGACGGAAATCTGCTCCCTATCTTCTCGTGCCTTCTTGGCCCTCCAAAGGGCAGTCTGAATGGCTACATGTGCTGGCATCAATGTTGTCCCGATCCATTGACCCCTCTGTTCATCAGGCAATGACGCCCCTGTATCTATGGTTTCCTTAACAAAAGTGTCAAGCCATTCCAAGCTCTTCAATGAAGCATCCGCTTCATTTGTTAAACTCTCAATTATCTTCTAATCATACTCTATCTTTGCTTGATGATCCATCTCTCTTCCTTCCATTCGCCGTTTCATTCTTCTAACTTAGATTGCATTCGCGCTTCCCTATCCTTAGGAAATTTGTACAGATATGGTCCTAGAGTGGCAGTATCAGCTAACTCAGCCCTAAGCCACTCATAGTAATTTTCATCATGGCTTGGACTGTTTCGATCTTTATCTAACTTGTCTTCTCTTATTACATTCTTCCAATCTTTCTGAGCTTCTTTTATTCCCTCGATGTGACCTTCTTCATAATCTCGTTCAAACTCTTCCATATTACCCACATTCGGAATAACTTGTCTCATACCAAACTGTCTAAGAACTCTCAATGGTGCGTACGGTCTGATTCCCCTAATGCCCATAAGTGATAAATACGGACGTCTCCGACTCTTAACACAAATACTCTTGGAGTGAAAATCAGGTAAACTCCACCTGATTTGTTCTTCTCTCAATCTGGAAAAGATGTGAGCCCATCCTTTTTTATCCTGAACCCCACAAGGGATAGCAGCAACTCCCAAATCATCCTCTCTTAGGGCCAGATCTCGGCGAGTAGGCAATTCATTCCTATCCAAATGCTTAAGTATCCACCATTGGACTAAGAGGTTGCACCCTTGGAAATAGTAGTAATGGTCACGACATTTTCTCAAAGCTCGGTATATGTCTGATAGGATAATGGGGATGATGTCAAAATATTTGGTAAGCCCATTTTTTGTGACTCCCCTAAGAACAGCATAGGCAACAAAGACAACCCAGGTGTCAATAGCTAGGGAGGCATTTTGTGGAAATACCATGGTTCCCAATAGGCAAGTGATAAAGGCTAGTGTTTGATTGGCTTCCCAGGATTGGGGTGATGAAAACTCAAGGATGTGGTCCTCGTACCCCTGTTTGGATGAATACCTCCCATATAAATCTTTGAAGGCTATAGTAGGTCCCTGCGCCCAGTCGGCTTTGTTGACAGCAAACATGTCTTTGATTTCTTTTGGGGTGGGTTTGTGAGGGATAAGGATATTTTGTGCCAATTTCTTTTTGGATATGTTAGCACTTCTTACACTCTACAAAACATCTCTAACCTCTTCCAAAGTGGGAGTCATCTCTATTTCCCCAATCAACATCATTACTCGTCATTGTCCCAATAATCGGTAATGATCTCTTGCAAACCCGGATCCCCAGTCATATTCATTAATGAAGGCAGATGCCCTACACAACTCCTAATTTCTTTTTTCTGATCATTAGTCAAATCTTTCCACCACATCACTAAACCTGTTGGTGGACCCACAACCATGTCAAACTGCACATCAAGAGACATCTGCAAAACATAACACTATTAGTTCTCTGCCCCCAGGAACAACAATTTTTTCACACTTGGCACAATAATACTTCCAGATAGCAAATAGTGGGATGTGGTGTCTTTAGGTTTTTACACCATTTGACACAGTAGTGTGTCTTTCCTATCCGATTCAGCTAGGTTTGAGATACCCAAACCAGTCTACGGTCAATATGCGCTATATCAGTAAGGATTTGGCTTCGCTCTATGCTAATTATTCAAGAGTGGTTTTCAAACGAATAACATAGGTTACCCAAGCGGACAAGCTGGGAGTGGGCTCTCTAAGGCTGTGGGATGACCGCATACCCACTCGACCTTAGAGACCTCCAAAGAATATACTAAAGGTTTTTTTAGTGAAGATATGACTGCAGCTTATCTCGCATCGTCATCCTTTGAAAAAAATATAAAATAAATGTCAGGAGTGGCGGAGTATGCATGCATGAATGACAGTTATATTTTGCGAAAATTTAAACACATAAACAATTTATATGACTTAAACAATCTATATCATACAAACACACAAACAATTGGAACCCTTATGGTTAGAACATTATATTGTCCCCAGCGGAGTAGCCATCTGTAGCGGGCGTTGGGAATTCTAAGTTTAACCGGCTCGCACATACCTCATAAAAAGAGGGAGGTGTCCCGGGGAAGTACGGTTGTGAATCGTACCGGGAAAGTCTGAAAAACCTGCCAACCACTTAATGGTGCTTTAAAGGATACATTTTAGAGTCTGCCACCTAATTTTTAGGAAATTAGGAAGATCAGTTCGAAAAATGTTCATTTAAAACAATTATTTACAAGAAACCTAATCTACCAAAGTCTGGGTAAGGGTTACGTGATCTCCCGGGGAAGGTGTTAGGCACCTCGGTATTAAAGATCCGCTCAATCGCGGTTTACCTATGGGTTCTAATAGTGTGCCTTATGATTATAAATTATTTTTTGACAAAAATTGCTTAAGTCTAGATTTCCGCAATAAAAGAGTGTCATTTACATGCAAAAATACATTTTTTCAAGAAATCGTCAAAGTATAATTTTTCTCAAAATTGAGCGCGGGTGTCGGACTTGAACACCTAGGCTAATACCCGAAGGCTCTTAGCCTAGGTAGGACTCTATGTAATTCCACCCAAAAAGGGTTTTGAAAAAAAAAAAAAGCATTTTATGTATTGAAAATAGTTTTATATAAAATAGTTTTGGCATACTATAGTATTTGTATATAAACCATGATTTATTTAACTAAATTATCCAATTTTATACAAGTTTTAGTCTATTTTTCACAAGTTTTATACAAATTTTACACGTCTCAATTTTACCAAATCAATCCAAAAAGTCCCAAAACAGTCTACATCAGTCCAGTCCCAGAAGTTCTAGAAATGTCAATTTAAGTCCATAAGTTTTCCGAAATCATGCAGATTTAGTCCTTTAATAGTCCAAAGCAGTCCAGTTCAAATTTTTACATGGTATTAACGTCAATTAATGTATAAAAAGTGTTTTAGCGACTCAAATACACAGTTTTAAACATAGAATCATGATTTAAAGGTGCAAATGTAAAAGTTTGAGGGACTTGGGCCGACCAAGTCCAAGAGAAGAAGTAAAATGCAATTTTAAATCCAACGTATGTTCCATATGCATTGCCCATCCGTATTTGAGGTTGGCTAGATCTAGGAAAGTTGGTAGGCCTCGTTGGGGCCAACCAACGGATTTGGGGTTTATAAATAAAATGGGCATACATTGTATTAGTATTTGACTTAGGGACATAAATTAAGTTACAATGCCAAAAATTAAATTACAATAGAATTGGGCTAGGCCCATAATTTTTAAACAAATAGGGAGGGGCAGTTTATGCAAAAGGGACATTCCTCTCAAATATATCGGCTGAAACCGTAAACAGGCCCAACTGGCCCAGCTACAATTTTTATTCAAAAATTCTCTAAGTGTCAAGACTATAATACTTGTGATACATACAGTATACGACTATTATACTCGTATTCCTGAAATTGTTTCTACGTGTTAAGCTGGCAACATACATGATATTCAACTTATATACTTCTCAATTTTCTGAAAAATTTTCTAAGTGTTGAAGCTCTTATGTACCAAGACACATATGGTGATATACCACATAATGGAGAGAGAAAAACCACAGTAAAGGGGGCATACCCTCCATATGCCTCAATTTAAGCTCTTAATGCTCAAATGATCACACAGAACAACATAAGGCAATTCCCAGCAAATTACACAAATATTATCATAAGTCCAACTAGACACAGAAATTAACAGCAGACAATCCTTCAATGAGTAGGCATGAAGATCAATGATAAGCACAACATATATCAGCCTTAACTGGTCATTTAAAAACAGCTAGGGTTATGTAGAAGATTCAACTAGGCGCAAGGAGAGGTACTCAAGTATTTAAAGCAAAGCAGGAACAAGATTTCAGCTTTTAGAGTACCAAACCTAGAATGAATGTCACATAGTTGACTCATAGAGCCTGCAGAGGATCCAAATGGCCTAGATACATGGTTTCAATGGCCTAGATACATGGTTTCAAACTAACTCTTACGTCACAGAATCCAGATTATAATCCTCATATAAGGTTCAAAAAAATTCAAGACTCAAATGAAGCCAACAAGCAGTATGCAGGTCATGAAGCAATTCAGAGGTTCATTCAAGTAGAAACCAAGTGGCGGGTCTTCTTAGGTCTATTTCAATCTTGTGAGTAGTCAAACTGGTTTCAAGTAAATTATTTCCAAGTTATCTCTTTTTTAGGAAGTTGCAAAGTCAAAACAGTGTAATTTCAACTGAATGAAGCCATTTCTTCTCTTAACAAGTTAAGTAAGTTCAATCAAAGTTTTAGTGATCATTTTCAGGCAGTTTTAAAGCCATCAGGAACCAAATCAATATAGAACAGGCACAACAAGTTAGGCATAGAGTCAAACAATCATGATATATTCTCAGAATTGGCACATAATGACACACAAGTTGTTTAGCCATTATAAGGTTCACAAGTAAACATATAAGGGCCGCCTTAAGTTCCAAAAATTTGAGTCAACATCTCAGAATAGATGCAGACAAATGAAGGTTCCTACATGACAAGTTTTTAGGAGTTTAGGTTTAAACAAAAATCCAGGGCATTATCTAAAGTATAGGGATGACCAATGCATATAGCTTGGCTCAAATAAATGAGACCAGGTCAAGTAGGGACAATCCTAGGTATGGAATGCATAAACTAGGATCATATGAACATAGTTTTGGTCTTTAGAACTCATTCTAGTCTTCAGATGATCACAGAATTGATATCAAGGGCCTGCATCCCATATTCAAGCTTTTAGGCTAATGGAGGTCTTATTTTTAATCATTCAGAGGCCAAACATATTGATTTTAACTCAGTCTTGGACTCAACAAGTAGCACACCTTTTATAATTATCAGAAAATGACTTTCAGAGATGACACAACTAATAGACACTTCTCAAACATCAAAAATAGCCCCAAAAACCAACTATACATCAGCAGGACATACTAATTTAAAAATTAAAACATCTAAATATGGCCAGTAAACCAAAGTAATGACAATAATATTCAAACACAGTGAGTATGTCAAATAGAGAGAATAAGAAACAGAAGGCTATCCACCTCAAGTGTGCAGAAATAAGAGCCAAAACACTTAAACTCAACAAATATATTTAATAGGAGAATAAGAGACACTGAATACTAAAGAGTATGTTCAAACAAAGGAACAAGAAACCAAATAGCTCCCCCACCCCCCCCCCCCCCAAACATACCATTTTTAGACATACTCTTGCCAAATTATCTAGGAAACACTCTTAGCAGACCCTTAGACCTTTAAGACACAACTACACTACTTCTAATGTCAAAACAAAACCTAGACCTCAAATAAACAGTATCTAATTCCTAAGTTTCAAACATATTTCCCTTCTAAAATATCATTTTTTTCATCCTACATTCCTTAAAAATACTCAATCCACTCTTTTGGACCTTATGACTCAACTAGAAAAAACAAATTGCAAAGCAGATTTTTTCACTTTTCAAATCACATAGTCAATCAATTTTTCACAAAGATTGCTAGTTTTAAGAAAGAAAAAAAAAGACTTATGAAAGGTTCATGAATCTATTCTGAGGTCAAAAAGACACATTAAGATAGGCACACACTAGGTCACACGAAGGCCAAGTAAGCAGGTTCACTTATCCTACTATGTATCATGTTTTAACAGTGTTGACAACAAAAAAGAGTGAGAGAGCTCAATCATTCGAACAAAACAGACTCAGGGCATTCAATCTTCAAGGAACTTCCTTCAAACTTAACGAGTAACCTCCATGATTCATTTCAAGGGAAAATGCTCACTTATTTGAGGTAGTTTAAACATATCAAACAAGCATAGTATTCTAAAATGGGCTTAAGCTAATAGAAACCATATTTAGCTAAGCTGAAGCAAGCTAAAGTCTAGAATCTAAGGTAAACCACGAAATTATTTTCAGACCTTGAAAGTAACTTCATTTTTACTAAAGTAGTAACTACATATTACTGTTTCATTAAAATAGATTCTAAACATCACCATTTCAAACAACAAAACTGGAAAGAGTATGACTATATAAAAACTTAACACAGATTTAGCAACTTAGAATTCCCATCACACCACCTTATTTAATTTATCCTTGAACCAAAGACTATGCATTTCTAACTTAGAAACTCCAAAATCCTATTCTTTAACCACTCTTCTCATTTTATTAACTGACAGGCTATACGATCTGCTTAATGTGACATGATTCAAACCTTAACTTATGTTTACAACCTTGCATAACAGAAACAGGACAGAATAGCAACATATAGGACTAAAGCTTAAATAGTAAATAATCATGACAAAAATAGAATAAGGTTTGAAATAAGAAGTTACCTCTTATTAGGGCAACCTAAAGACCAAAATGGGGATTGAAATCCAAAGCTTCAACACCAAACAAGACCTTAACACCTTTCTTCTTTTTTTTTTTTTAGAAAAATAGCTTTGTATTCCTATAGTATTGTATTGTATTTGTGTGTTATATTTTTAGTGTATATAGTGGTATATAAGATAGTGAACTTAGTCCTCTTCGGGTATCCCCCAAAAAAAAATCTCCTTAACACGAATAGAAACTTGCTATATATAGGCAATACCACAAGCTTAAGGGTAAAAAAATAGGAAGGAATATTCCCAAAAGGATCCACCCCCTACCCCTCCCCCCCCCAAAAAAAACCTCAAATATTTCAAATTTTTTGGCACAATAGGCTAAGACTTTTGTAAAATTGTACAATTAGTACTATCCCCAATTCAGATTTTGTACACCTCATACAAGCAAACAAAAATCCAACCCATTTGTACCATATTCTCATTCAAAAATCCCTAAAATTTAGGATCAAATAACTGCATAGTACACCTAGTCACATATAGGACAAACAAACAACAAATATAACGGCATAATTGTACCAAGGGGATAAAAAACCCCAAATTCGTACCTAAACCCAGCAGACCCCCATGGAAATTACCCTAGATCACCATATAATCGTGTGTGGTGCTCAAGTTGGCAAGGACTCGAGGTCCCGCCTATGGCAACCACACGCATGGGTGACCCGAGCAACATCCATAAAAAGGGTGCAACTTAATAAAAAATTTAACACAATTAAACCTAGAAATCACAAGGACTCGTGATAAGGAACAAAACCCCACAAAAATCTAGCGAAGAACAGCCGTGGATTAGCCCGAAATAGCCATTAACGGCGGAACCATAAAATAAACAAATCGCCTGAGAAATGAGAGAGGAGCAGTCAGGGTGAAATGTTGCTCACGCATGGTTTGAGATGTGGGAATCTGAGAGGGGTGACGCTGCTTTAGCTCTGACGTGGGCTGAATTTGAAGAGGCATTCATGGAAAGGTTCTTGTCTGATGAGGAAAGATTTGCTATGGCTACGAAGTTTGAAAAGCTAGAGCAGGGTAACAAGTCGGTTCGTGAGTATAGTTTGGAGTTCACCCGTCTGTCAAAGTATGCTTTATACATGATTCCGACGGAAAATCATAAGGTGACTCATTTTGTGAAAGGCTTGGTACCACGTATCAACTCTGCATGCGCTGCTGTTGCTATGTCTCCCACTTGTACTTTCTCATCTCTGGTTGGGTTTGGTGAATAACAAAAGAGTTAGAAAAATGAAGAGAGGATGGATCGAGATCAGAACAAGAAGGCCCGTTCGGCGGGTGGTTTCAGTGGTAATAACTATAAGAGAGGGTAGAGTAGAGGATATTTTTCACCTGCTCAGTCTGGTTCTCATTCCCATGCTAGTGTGCCTTCTGGTAGGCAAGGCCAGAAAAATCACAATAATAGTGAGTTTTTGCAGGGAAGTAGTCGTCTACCAGTATGGGAGGATCGTATCTGTCATCACTGTAGTATTAGGGGGCATCTTAAGAGGGAATGCAGAAAGTAGCTACGCGAGATGGTTGCTATGTCTAATCAAAGGAATGATTCGCCTGTTTCTGCATCTACTAAAAATCCGCCTGCTGATAATGCTGTCAATAATAATCAGAATGCTCATAATAACAACAAAGGAAAGGAAGTTGCTAATACTTTTGGCGGAGGGACAGCTCGACTTTATGGGCTGACTCGTAGGAGAACTGATTGAGGCTTCGATGCGTAGTTGCAGTATCCTTACCATTTCTTCTTATGATGCTTTCTCATTGATTGATCCGGGTTCAAATTTATCCTATGTGACCCCTTATTTTGCTCTTGATATGGGTATGAAACCCGAACCTTTGTTGGAACCCTTTGTTGTTGATACGCCTTCGGGTGTTCCTGTTATTGCTTCTAGAGTATACAGAGAATGTGTTGTTGTGATTAAAGGTCGTGAGACCGTGGACGATTTGTATGAACTTGAGATGGTGTATTTTGATATAATTATGAGGATGGACTGGTTGTTTACGTGCTATGCTAATGTGGATTGTCGACATAAGTTAGTTCGTTTCGCCTTTCCCGATGAGCCTGTTATTGTGTGGGAGGGTGAAATTGCTAAGCCAAAGGGTAGATTTATTTCCTATCTTAAGGCTCATAAGATGATTACTAAGGGGTGTATTTACCATTTGGTTGCTGTTAATGATACAAAAGCCATAGTACCTGAATTTGCATCTGTTCCCATAGTCAGTAATTATCCCAAAGTATTCCCCGAAGATCTTCCTGGTATTCCTCCTGATAGAGTTATTGACTTTGGGATTGATGTTATTCCCGACACCCAACCTATTTCTATTCCACCTTATCGTATGGCTCCAGCGGAGGTAAGGGAATTAAAGGATCAATTGAAGGACTTGTTGGATAAGGGTTTCATCCGACCAAGTTCCTCACGTTGAGGTGCTCCAGTCTTGTTTGTTAGAAAGAAATATGGTTCCCTTAGGATGTGTGTTGATTACCGTCAACTTAATAAAGTGACCATTAAGAATAAATATGCTTTGCCTAGGATAGATGATCTATTAACCAATTTCGGGGTGCTAAGTTCTTTTCAAATATTGACTCCGAGGTCTGGGTATCACCAATTGAAGATAAAGGAGAAGGATATCCCGAAAATAGCTTTTCATACTCGTTATGGGCACTTTGAGTTTCTAGTCATGTCCTTTGGGTTGACTAATGCGTCTGCTGCATTCATGTATCTGATGAATCGTGTGTTTAAGCCTTATCTAAACCGCTTCATTATTGTGTTTATTGATGACATTTTGGTGTACTCTAAGAATCGTGAGGATCATGCTAATCATTTGAGGATATCTTTGACAACACTTGAGGAGAATGAGCTTTATGCAAAATTCTCTAAGTGTGAATTCTGGCTTGATTCTGTGTCTTTCTTGGGTCATGTGGTGACTGGTGACGGCATTAAGGTAGACCCTCAGAAAATTTCAATGGTTAAGGATTGGCCTAGACCAACTAGTGCGACAGAAATTCGTAGTTTCTTGGGTTTGGCAAATTATTACAGAAAGTTTGTGGAAGGTTTTTTGTCCATAGCCTCACCATTGACTAAATTGACACAGAAGACTGCTAAGTTTCAGTGGTCCGAAGTTTGTGAAAAGAGTTTCCAAGAGCTTAAGACAAGGTTAACTTCGGCTCCTATTTTAACTTTACCTTCTGAGTCTGGTGGATATGTGGTATATTGTGATGCTTCTAGAATTGGTTTGGGTTGTGTATTGATGCAGAACGGTAAGGTGATTACTTATGCTTCGTGTTAGTGGAAGAAGCATGAGAAGAACTATCCGACTCATGACTTGGAGTTGGCTGCTGTGGTGTTTGCTTTGAAAATTTGGCGTCATTATCTGTATGGTGAGCATTGTGATGTTTTTACTGATCACAAGAGTCTGCAATATATCTTCAAACAGCAAGAGTTGAACCTCAGGCAGAGGAGATGGCTGGATTTGTTGAAAGAATACGTCTTGAATATCTTGTATCATCCTGGTAAGGCTAATGTGGTTGTTGATGCTTTCAGTAGAAAATCTATGGGCACGTTGGCTTATTTGCGTGCACATGACATTCCCATGGGTAAGGAAATTCGAAGACTTGCTAGTCTTGGGGTCAGACTTCATGAAACCAAAGATGGAGAGTTAGTGGGAATCACGCCATCACGGTCTGACCTGGTGGAAAGGATAAAATCCAAGCAATATGATGATGAACTTTTGACAAAGCTGAGAGATGGAACGGAAAGGGGTGAGTACACTTCATTTACTATTGGTACTGGTGATAGTGTTTTGCGGTTGCAAAGACGATTGTGTGTTCCTGATGTTGATGGTATTTGACAAGAATTAATGATGGAAGCTCATAGTTCCAAGTATTCGGTTCATCCGGGATCAACCAAAATGCATAAGGATTTGAAACAACACTATTGGTGGAAGAGCATGAAGGTTGATATTTCTAACTTTGTGGCTAAATGTTTAAACTGTCAACAGGTGAAGGCTGAACATCAAAGTCCTGGAGGCCTGGCTCAGAATATCGAGATTCCGTAGTGAAAGTGGGAGGAGATCAATATGGATTTTGTTGTAGGGTTACCCCGCACAAAGGCCAAGTTTGACTCGATTTGGGTTATTGTGGATAGACTTACAAAGTCTACCCATTTTCTCCCTATGAAGACATTATATACTGCAATGGAGTACGCCAAGTTATATCTAAAAGAGATAGTTAGATAGCATGGTGTTCCGACATCGATTATGAGGTACGCAATTTCTTCGCTTCATTTTTGACATCTTTTCAGGAAGGGTTGGGAACTAGAGTGAATTTGAGCACTGCCTTTCATCCTCAAACTGACGGGCAGGCGGAGAGAACTATTCAGACTTTGGAAGATATACTACGAGCTTGTACAATCGATTTTGGAGGAAGTTGGGATGAACACCTACCTCTAGTGGAATTCTCTTACAACAATAGCTATCAAGCGAGTATTCAGATGGCTCCTTATGAGGCTCTTTATGGGAGGCGTTGTCGGTCTCCAATTGGTTGGTTTGAACCAACTGAAGTGGAGTTGTTGGGTCCGGTTTGAACCAACTGAAGTGGAGTTGTTGGGTCCGGATTTAGTTCATGAAGCAATTGAGAAGGTTAATCTTATTGTGCAACGGTGTCACACCCACCCCTAGGTATGGCGTGATTGGCACCCGGCACCTTGCAAAAACCGAGCGAACTAACTTACAACTCATATCCTCTATGTCTCGAATTGCAACAATAAGATCAAGAGGCTAAATATGAACATAATATCATGCATAAGTATATGTACAATAGACCCATGATGCCGACATTACTACTGTCACACTATGACTAAGCTGTACACAGGAACTGTCTGCAAAGCCTCTATGAACGTGACGGAGGTATACAAGTCGGGACAGGACCCCCGATGTACCCTTAACACAATTCATATATATATGCATAGACTCAGACTTGGCAATGCTCTAGGAAGAAGTGGAGCCACCACTCAAGATCAACACCTGAAGGCAGCCTACGATGAAAGATCCTCGTCTCGTCTATCTACACCTGCGGGCATGAACGCAGCGTCCACAAGAAGGGACGTCAGTACGAGCAAGGTACTGAGTATGTAAGGCATAAATAACAACATAATGAAAGTATGAAGATAACATAATATAAAAGAGATCAGCTTGTGTCTATGAATGCCTTTTTTAGGCGAATGTCGTGCATGCTTAGCTTTTAAAAATAAAACTTTTCCATACATAGCCATATATAATATCTTGTCCGGCCGTTAAGGCGTGGTAATATATATACATATATATAGCATCTTTCCCGACCATTAAGGCACGGTAATATATATATATATATATATATATATATAGCATCTTGCCCGGCCATTAAGGCACGGTATTATCTTGCCCGGCCATTTCGGCTGGGTGTTATCTTGCCCGGCCATGTAGACGCTGTGTTATTTTGCCCGGCCATGTAGGCGCGGTGTTATCTTGCCCGGCCATGTAGGCTCGGTATTATCTTACCCGGCTATATCGGCGCGGTGTTATCCCCAGCTGATCAGTGGGATGCAATGCATACACACATACATACATACATACGCATAAAAATACATAAATGAAATCAACATCATCATTAGCATTACCATCGTCACTATATCATTCCTTGAAGAATTAACCATCATATGATGAAATCGATAATGTCACGGGAGTCTCGAGAATCATGAACTTAGGTAGCACTGAAAATAGAATCGTTATCTACGCTATATCTCACCTCGAAGGAACGAATGACATGAGATGAGACCATCAACAATAAGTAAGATCAAGGGATTCATGGAATGGCTCAATAATCTCGTAATGCCCTCAAATCATAGCTTCGGAATTTCTAGAATTAAAATCATCCTCATCATGTTCATCATAGAAAATATCTCATCCTTAACATCACAAAAAGCTTTTAAGAGTCATGAACTTCTAGCTTTTGAAAACAAGGAGGTCGTAGAAACATTTATGGAATCACAACATAGGAATCATGCCTTTGAAAGAAAGGGACGAGCCTCAACATACCTTTCGATCGCCTTAGTCGTTCAACGTTTATCCTTCCAAGCTCGTAAATCTACATATAAACCATTCATACTATTATTAGGCTCAATGTCATGCGCTCATCTTAAGCCTTCAATTTAATTCTGTTTAGAATCTGCCGAAATTCGGGCAGCACCTCCCCTGTTTATATGCCTAGCCCGAAGTCACAATCCAACAACCAACAACAAAAACAAAAATATCAACATCAATAACATCATTTCCAACACCAATATGTACCATAAAACAGACCACACGCTGTTTTCCAACTTCCATAGCTAACCAACTTACTACACAATTATTTAACGACTTTGTCTCCGAAAATAAGCCTTAAATAATACCAAAAGAGAAATATTCAAACCTTTTTTCCTTGTTAAGACAGAAATATCCTCAATATCCACGCTAAAATCTACCGCAAACAATACTAGAATCACAACCATGCGTTACCCGGACCTAAACCACTGCTCTGCTACTTAAAAATTGCTCACTTTTGATTCCCTCACTTTCTTTCTTCTAATTTCTGGAATTTTCTAGGAAAATCTGATGAAAAAAGGGGGTTATCACCCTTTATATAGCAGTCAAATTCAGGTCGGGTTCACTGTAGCAGTACTGTAGCATGCGTTTTTGCTCTGTTAGCCGAACTTGTAACGTCCATAATTCTCTACTCCGATGTCCTATCGATGAGCGGTTTGTTGCATTAGAAACTAGACTCGAAGAACTTCATTTTAGGCTTTTGTTTCACCTTAAAACACTTCATATGCTAAGAGATATTCGTCCCCCAAGTTGGACCAAAATTTTCACACAAAACATTACCCATCCTTTCTCCAAAGTCGTACTACTCAATTTCTTCCACTCATTTCCTTATAAAACCTTCCGGTATACCTTATATACATTCTTCACTTATTAAATGTACTTGATAATGCTTACTTATATTTCGAAGTGGTTTTACTTAACCATAACTCAACGTACTTACGTTTTCAATTTGATAAATGCTTCTTCGAAGATACGGGGTGTAACAAACGGCTCAAGACAGCTCAGAGTAGACAGAAGTCCTATACGGATATGAGGCGGCATGAGCTAGAGTTTTCTGTCGGTGACAAGGTGTTCTTGAAAGTGTCGCAGATGAAGGGAGTAATGCGGTTTGGTAAAAAGGGGAAACTTAGTCCCCGTTTCATTGGCCCTTACGAGATTGTTAGGAAAATTGGGACGGTGGCTTATGAATTGAAGTTACCATCTGATATGGCCATGGTGCATCTTATGCTTCACGTTTCGATGTTGAGGTTGTACGAACCTGATCCTTCCCATGTGTTGAACCATGAAGAGATTGAAATTAATGAAGGGTTAACCTATGAAGAAAAACGGTTCAGATTCTAGATCGTCAAGTTAGAAGGTTGAGAACAAAGGATGTTGCATTGGTTAAAGTGTTGTGGCAAAACCATAATATTGAGAAAGCTACTTGGGAAGCAGAGGAGGACATGAAGAAAAGATATCCTCACTTGTTCCCTATGGCAGGTATGAGCTAGCGTTTTAATTATTCATAAATGAATCGTTGTGTTTGCTCAAAACAGCTTGTGGTTTAGTGGATTCTTTCTAGGCTACGATTCTCATTCGAGGACGAATGATTTATGGGGGGGGGGGGAGGATAATGTAACACTCCGTAAATCTGAGTTAAGTGTGAAAGTGTCTGGGATAATTAGACTTCACTGTTTTGGGTTAAATGTAAAATACGACCAAGAAATATGGCCCTTATTTTGAAATACGGTCCGTATACCTTGGGCATATTCCACCCACCATCTTAGGTGGCTCGCTGTGTTGATATCATAAAATACGACCAGAGTTTACGGCCCGTATTTTGAAATACGGTCCGTATTTCTGGACGTATTTAACTTGTTCCATAAGACTGCTCACTATTTTTCGACTGTTAAATACGACCACAGTTTACGGCCCGTATTTTGAAATACGGTCTGTAAACTCTGACCGTATTTCACCAGCTGCCACCTGTGTATATAAATAGCGGGATTCAGTTAATTTTAGGAATTATTCTCATTCTCATAAACCCTAAGGACGAAAATCTTTTCTCCACGTCTCCTAACATAAAGGCAGGAATATCTTCAACATTACTAATAAATCCTAGCATTAAACCCATGACTCTTAACATGGTTCTTGAAAGAAAAAACTAGGGTTTGCAAGGTAATCCTTCTCAAGGTGATTCAAGCTAGGGTTTTGGGGTGTTCTTCGTTATAAAAGTAAATTGTTGAATTACGTAAGGCTTAATTAAGGTATGTCTCTCTTTTAAAAACCTTATTATGGATATATGTCTTCTTCTCAAAAGTTATTTATTGAATAAAAAGGTGAACTTCTTATACAAAACCCTAATTCTTATTTTGATGGTGGCTGGTGTGCGTGAGGGGACAAGCCCACATTAAACCTTGATTGCATTATCCTCTGCATACGTATATGAAATCATAATCATTTTCTTCTATAAGAGATGATCAATAATGATGGCTAATTGTTGGTACTGATGTTTTATAATGAACTATGATAATGGAATCTTGTTTAATAAAGTGGAAACGTTTTCAAGGTTATCTATGAAATTATGGATCTTTGTAATGGCACATTGAGCCTTAATGTTAATTGATGGTGTGACATACTTTGAGATAAATTGTGAATCGGCTTCTATGCTATGAACTTTGTTGTTGTGTTTGGCCTAGCTACTCGGGAGGAAGGGTAGCCACTATGGATCCTAGTGCGGTAATTGCCTAGCCATTCGGGAGGAAGAGTGGCCACTACAGGGTTCGCTACCCGGAGTGCGGTTAATGCCTAGCTATTCGGGAGGAAGGATAGCCACTGAGAATTTCATATTCCGGTGTGGTGTACTGTGACAAGGGAACCTCTACGGTCACCCCTTCGATGTGCTTGATTCTTGGGCCTGTATTGGCATGTGTGATATTTTTATTTTCTCATGGAATTGTTGTTGTTAATTATGTTCAATTGAAAGGCATATTTGAAGTTGTACCTTGACAAGAGGCCTTATAATCGGTTTTGATAATTCTTATTGAGATACACAAACTGAATAACTGTTCTTACATTGGTGTCACATGATTTTCAGTACCGATTTCTTTATGTATTATTGTACTTTATTTTCATATTACTTGTTGTCCTCGAGGCACTCACTGAGTACGAAGTACCCATGCATACCATTGTTGTTTTTATTGGTATGTTAGGTAACGGTGAAGAGCAGGTTCTTGATACTCCGGGCGTTTAGGAAGGACTTGCGATTGCTGCTGATTTGGTGAGCCCACACATTCATTCGTGGGACACCCTATTTACTTAATATCATTTATTTATCACAGTTTTCGGGCTGCGTCCTGATGAGTTAGATATTTATTCCTTATTCTTAGAAGCTCCTTAGTATACATTCAAATGTGGGTAGAAGAAGAGTTGTTGCTGAACTCTTTCGGGCACACTATCATGTTTTGGTTGAATTATTTATATTATAAAGACTTCCGCTGATTTAATTCATATATTCATGATTTGTGACATTTATTTTATAAACTGTTGGAGGCGAATATTGAACCTGGCGGGTTTAGGTATTATTATGTGTCGTTTAAGTTCTTCCGATGTTGTTCATGACGTCGAATGCCGGTCACGTCTAGGATGGGTTTTGGGGCGTGACATATCTTTGAGTCCAAAAAGAAGAAAGGGAAGCTAATATATTGAAGGCCCAATCATGGGTAAAAATGATATGAATGCCCAACCATGTATGAAAATGGTTGGGGTTTGGTACACCCCATTTCATTCAATTTCACCTTATTTCTTTTATATTTAGTTTTTTCTGGTATTGCGTTTGTTATTTGTAAACCCACAAATTTATTGGAACCCTTTATTGCGAATTAGGCATCTTAGGCAAACGGTACATATGCCATTTAGTTTGACTCTAGCACCTGGATTTTTTTAAAAACTTTGGGAACGTGTACTGATTTTAAAAATGTTCCAGAACAAAAATAGGAGGTAACTGCAACAATTTGAATATGTAATCAACTGGAAAAGATTTTAGAAAAAAAAATGCAAAAAATTGTATATATAACTTGTGTAAAAAATTTCAAAGGGTAAATTAGGCAAAAGATTTTCCTTCTTGAAACAATTTGGGAGCATATCTCTTCTGGTTTCGGATCTTGGGTAAAAAGTTTTTGTTGTCGTAGTCCACTCGATTTTCCTTAAAAAATGAAGTATTCATTAAATTGTTTTGGGTTAAAACCCACTCGGACTGGTGTTTGAAAAAGATATAAATAGTGAAAGGGTCTCTTTTGGACTAAAACCCCATCTGATTTTATACAAACCTATGGTCAAATAAACTTGGCCAAAGCCTATGTTTCAAAACAGTTAGGAATAGGGAGTGTTTCGGCCAATCAATCCATATAGTTTGGTTATTTTTTAAGAGAACCCAAACAAAGTCACTTCTTAGTCTCAAGGCCCACTGGGCCCTTCTTTCTAAAAACCAGTCAATATTTTCTAGGCTAAGGCCCACAATTTCAATAAACAAACCAGGCATTTTTTATTAAAAAAAATGGTTTTATTTGAAATGAAGTTCTTATCCCTTAAAGTAAAATTAGGACTTAGTTATAAAATAGACATGTGAATGCAAGTATGTTTTAAAATGAGTATATATGAGACCCTTTGACCATGGGTACAATTTTTCCTAAAAAACCAATCTCGCGAAATGTGCAAAAATTTCTTTTCTCAAAAATCAAAACAATTCAAATTATGCTTAAATTATAAAACTTCAGGTAAGGATATTCTGAAAGCATACTAGACGGATTAACCCGATCCACGTGTGAGTAAAGCATGGATAAAATTTGGTTACTCAAATTCAATAAATAAATGAACTTTCTAGTTTTTCCTATTAGAAAAACTACTATCCTTATATATAAAAGGAATTAATGATACCTGGATATCATAAATCCGAACCTAAATACCCTGTATATAAAGGGAATATATTCAACTCTTTTCAAAATGATATGCAACATGACGAATCTTTTTGCGGGAAATAAACACTAAATAAATAGTTCATCCAAATACTCACACATTGGAACTCGAAGGTCAACCGTATAGTACGGATCCTTAATACTAGGGTGCCTAACACCTTCCCTAGGGGATCACCGTAACCCTTACCTAGAACTTCGAATTAAGAAGGATTTTTCACTTATGTATGAATAAACCCTTCAAAACTTGTTTTCCTAATTTCCTAAAAATTAGGTGGCGACTCTTTTAAAACAAAGTCTGAAAGAGCACCAACGAGTTCGAAGTAGCTTTTTCCGAGCGCTAACTCCGCCCGCGAAAATGCGAACCGTAACACTAAGCATGTGGGATTAGTCAATATTTACTTCTTGTTGATTTGGAGTGATTCCTTATTTAAGTTATTGGCGAGTCAAGTCTATGTCTTGGCATGGCCGTTGTGTGATGACGTGTATTCTTATTTTATGTATCCTAGTGGAGCATTTACATTGTTAGGAGGTTGATTTCTTGAGTCCTGACATGATTTGTGACATGGTGACTTATGTTACCTGATATTGATTTATTGATTGTTCACATTCTTTAATTGATTGTGGAACGGAAATATACTACGATGAGAAAGGTAATATAAATATGAAAAGGCACATTTCACAGGAGGTGAGGATGTGGCCTAGTTATGGGCTTGTGATTCGAGGTCAGTTCTGGAGTGAGCGGTACATGGACACCATGGGTCCCCTGCAAGTCATGGTTATTTGGGCAAACATTACCATTTATCATGTGTGTATGGATATGATACTAACATTGATTGCATTATACTTGTGTGTTCATATTTGTGATGGTGACAAAGCTGATTCCGGTTGGATGACATGTAGTCATAGTTCATTCTGGTAAGTTACAATTGATTCCCTTATGATTGTGGAGGTGAGGCGTTAACAAGTAATCTCATAACTCTTTGATAAATAAAGGAAGGTAGGTTGGGTTGACCCCATTAGCGTGGCTAAGTGTTTGGGAGTATATTGATTGGCTATCATTGATTTCATTGCTTACTTGTTCTTACTTGATATATGGGTTGAGTCTGGTGTCCCTTGTAGGTTGTGTGTGTTGATTGAGCCTGATTGTTAAATTCCAGGTATGTTAAAAGTAAAAGGAAAAAGTAAGGATTAGTGGTCCCATTGAGTGTCGGTTGATAGAGAGGTTTAGGTCTGTCCTTTATAATTGTCGAGGTCTAATTTTCCAGGAGTCTGTCTTGAATGTAACTGATGCTGTCTGTGGGTCCTTACTTCCTAGTGTTGTGTTGGCATGGTGATGAGATACGAGCATATTTATGTCAGAACTGTTTAAGTTCGGGTAGGATTTAAAAAGGGTGTTACAACTATACTCATCTATTTATTCTGTTTGATTTTATATCGTGTTGTGTGAAGTAATCTTAGTCGACCTAGGATGCTTACCAATACGTGTGGTGTATTGATACTACTCTTACTATATATTTTGGGGTGTAGATGCGTTTCAGGTTTTTGCTTGAAGGCTTCATTAGTTGCAGTGCAGATGTCTTCCTGCAGCTTCTGTAGATCTCCTTCTGAAGGCGGAAGCTGTGTCTTTTCAATTGTGTTAACTCTCTATAATTTAGAAGCTCTTTAACCAGTCTAGACTAGATCCTTAGGAAAGTTGAATTGTTCTAATTAATTAAAGAATGTTCTTGTATTGGTTATTTTATTTACTATTGTTGGTTGCGTTAGTTTTCAAAACAACTTTACGAAAGGGGTTGGTTGGTAAGGGTTCGCCTATCAGGTGGAAATAAGGTAGGTTCCCGCATGATCAGTAATTTGGGTCGTGACAAGTATCATTTTCAAATAATTTTAAGAAAGCTGCAAAATGGAGAACTTTGTCGTCCTTTTCAATTTGAAAAGATTGTTGTGGGGGGAAAGTATTATTAATAATTTCTCCATTAGTCAACCGGTATTCCCTTTCTAAAACAGAAATATAATTTCCCACATATTTGGCCATAAACCAAGGAACAAAAGATATAATCTTGTCAACTTGTGAAAGATCTTTATAATATTCTTCTTGGAAAAAAGTTTTTTCTTTCCTCTCAAAACTTTCAAAAACCATTTTCTAAATGGTTCCCATCTGGGTTTGAAAAATTCGGCACTGATCTTTTTTCTTGTGGGTGATCCCCGACTAAAATCAATTTTTTAGACTTTATCCATTAAATACTTGGAAAATCCATTTCTGACTCGGTTATTTTCGGGTCTTGGATACCATGGACAATATTATCTTTATCGATTCTAATACCATTAATCCTGTTATTATCCGTTTCTCTTATCTGAGAAGTAGAAGCTTTAGATGGAGATCTAACAATATAATCAATAGGCAAGATATAAGAATGATATAAAGAGTTTGATCTAGTCAATCTTGACTTTGTGTCGCTACTATTATGTTCAACTTTGTCGATCAAGGATTTTGGTTCTGCAAACCTTAGCTTGATAGTCCCATCTGGGATTTGTTCAATTTCAATAACATATGTATTCAAATTATTTTGGGAAGGGGCAGCTCCCTCTATGACCCATTCTTTGGGAAAATCAATTTCATCGCATTTGATAGGTCTGCAAGTTGTAACCTTGCATCTACCAAAATTAGTTTATATTAAAATAGTTTCATTTTTGAAATCCATAATTTTGCACATAGGATTCATAGTTATAAAGGTTTAAAATATATCCTATAGCAGATACATATAACTTCAGTTCCAGGCATATAATCATAGCCATTAACTACTTAATATTAAAGCGTTTAGAGAATTTTCATCCTGCAAGGATACCTGCAATTTAGGATAAGCATTAAAATACAAGGACCATATGCCAAACGGGATTGGACTATCCCTATTGGGGATTTTGTTCAAGCTGGTTCCTGCCATCTCTTAAAGCTGCTATAAAGCTTTTAGGTAAGCCTCTTAATGTAAGTGGCTTAAATGCAACCTATACAAGACCAATATGCATGAATCTATGAGTTTCACTATAAGGGGATAAATCACTTTCAGATAATAATCTAAGAGTAGCATAATCTATGAGTTTCAGTGGTCTTTACCACCTGTTTGAGACCTAATTTCTCAAAGGTTCTCATTTGATATATTAATCTGGGCTGAATCTTTGGGATTGTCCACCTATTAAGCCGATCTAATTGTTGAGGCATATCATATTCCTCTTCTTTTTTTTTACTGTTTTTAACAGTATGCTTTCTTTTAATGATATTCATTTAAACAAGTGTGTTGAACTCTATCACCTATATATACGTCTGCACCATGACTCTGATACCATTAAATAGCATCGGATCGCGGATAAGAGATGATACTGCAGAGTTACGTTTATAGGTTAATAACCCTGGCATGGAGGTTTTCCAACCCCGAATGTATCCAAAAAACAGCCCTACGCCACCCCCTGGCAACAGTTCCAACGAACGGATCTTCAAATTTCGAGTTTAAACATTCCACCTGGATTATTCTTTGCCTGACCTCAGTTCCATACTTTGTGAATCATAACTGTTTAAAGCATTATATATATACACACACACACACACACATACATTCTTTCTTTATACAAAGTGTGATTAAGCTTAGAGTTTGACATTAAAATTCCTACTTATATAGCTTTTCAATTTGTTACAAAGTGTAACAAAGCATAGCTTAAGATTTGACATTAGTTCTTTAATTTTTATTTAGTGAAACATTCGTATCTTTAAGACTTAAAATCTAAATAATTTTATTAATATTTTATAATATTACAAAAATGAAAAAAAAAAAAATTATGCATTTTTTTAATCTATAACTGTCAAATATTATTTAAATTGTAAATAATGTTATAAGTGTATAATTGCTGGTGGATGCAACAACCAAAAAAAAATCTCAAACCAACATGATTTTCCCTCGAAACAGAACCCCCCGAATGACGTGGTAAAGTCCAATAATCCATGACAAATGTCAGAGTAAAGCAGGAAAATGAGCTAAAAGGGCTCTTTGAGAGTGAAATGAAGAATAAGGGATTTCTATTTCTTTTTCCTTTTCTTTTGTTATAATCATATAATTATGAAGAGATGGGGTTGAATTAGAATATTTACAAACTTAGGGTTAACAATTAAAAGATCAAAAACTTTTAACAAAACCCCAAAATTCTTACCCATTTCAAAAGCACCAGCCTTCTTGCTCTTTCCCTCTTTCTCTCCCTCTTCTCTTCTCTTCTCTTCTCTTCTCTTCTCTTTTCCCCATTCCTTCTCCTTTGTTCGAAAATAGAAGGTAGATCAGCATTACTTTGCCAGCCTAAAAGTTCACCTTGAAGACAATTTTAATTTCAAGGTAATCTTTTTTTTCCTTCATGTTTTCCTCTTCTTGCCTCTCAACTCCACATCAAAATATAGTTGACTGGAAAACAAGAATGAAATACCTAGAAAATAGCAAATTTGAGCATGCTTACTCTATTTATTCTGTGTTTTTTTTTTATTGTTAAGAAAACATCTCTTTTGTGTTCTCTTTAGGAACTTGTTAGGGACAGTAAATAAATACCTAGAATTAATATTGGAACTTGACAGGTTGATATTGGTATTTGGATTATGGTGGGTATATGATTGATTGCTCTCACTTTTCAATTCTTTCTGCATTCAATTTTTTGTTAGATGAAAATTGAGTATTGTTAACTCCTTGAGATAAGCTAAGGTGTTTGATAAATTTTCTAAAAGAATTGAGTATTGTTAACTGCATCTTTTATTGGTAACCTGGAGAGTTCCAGTGGATGTGTAAGCAACTGCATCTTCATTAAACAACATATTATTGTTTACACATTGAGAAGGAAGTTGCACATGTTTCATGTATTTAATTCTGAGGAAAATATTAATTTGTTGTATTAGTTATTTTATAAAAATCTATAGTTGTTTATCTATGAAATCTGAATCTACACAGGTTCTATGTGTAAACAATCACATATTGTTTAAACAACTTGTGTTTATTTTATAACTTCGAGAAGTTTATTCATTTTGTCTATTATATATTGTTGACAATTTTACGATGCTTTACGTATGTAGATAAAATGGAAAAGGAAAATCAAAGAGTTTATAAAAGAAGGCCTAGAAAAAAAAAGGCTAGGCCAATGGAAAAGGAGTTTGCGCCTACTAGAGAAGCAGATAGGTTTCCACAAGCTCAGGTAACAGGAGAAATGACCTTATCAGCTCGTGGTTCAGTTAGAGAATAAGAAAGTACAGAAGATGAGGAATCAATAGATCAGGAAGAAGAAAATGAAAGTGGAAAAGAAAGTGCACAAGATGAGGAATTCTACACATCAGGAAGAAGAAAATGAAAGTGGAGAAGAAAATGCAGAAGATGAGAAATCAATGGATCAACAAGAAGAAAATTAAAGTGGAGAAGAAAGGGAAGAAGAAACAAATCATGATGTTCTTTTCGAGCAAAGAAAAAAAGTATTACATGATGAGAATGTTGCCCCTTCAAGATCAAATGTGAGTGTTTTTTTAAATTATCATTACTGAAAACAAAGAGTAGGTGTTTCAAAGATCCATTTACTATTTTTTAGGAAACTACCACTAGTTCAAACAACAAATGGATGCTTAAACACCTCCTAATTGATTGTAAACAAATAATGGTTATTTAAGCATCGACTAGTTGTTTAAACTACCACCAGTTCAAACAACAGATGCTTGGGGCTTTTTTATACTTTTTTTAAATTAATCAACTTTATAATCATGTACAGTTTGCTGATGATTCTAATACTGAGGTTCCCGAATGCATCAAGTCCATTGATCTTACAAAATATCGCTTCAAGACACATTATTCCATGCACGGTGATTTTTCAGGAAAGATTTTTGTAAAGTCACCTCTAGGAGGAAAAGCATTTATTGAATTCAGAGGAGTTCTAGTAGAACAGGGTATTTTAGATAGGTTCCAAAAAATTTCTTTTGGGCATTTTCTTGATATTCCAATGCAGCGAGTGAATTTCGGGTCGCTGATAGTGCATGGTCTTCTACTACGACGTATCATTTGTGAGAAAAAGATGGAACTGTGGTTTGAATATAAAAATATATGCCTGTTTGTTTTGGTTTTAGGGAATTTTCCTTGATGACCAGACTACGTTGTCACCCCTTTCCTTCGAGAGAAGCATTGGCTAGTCGGCTAAAGAAGGGTGAACCATTGTGGGAATTTGTTTCCAAGGAAGGAAAAAGCATATCGCTAACTTTCTCCTTGAAAAGATCAAATCACCTCGCAACACCAAAAATTATAAGTTTTCACTTTCCTTGGTTTGGTTCTATCATTGCATTCTATGTGCAAGAGATATATCATCAGGTGTTGATGCCGACATGACCAAGCTAGCATGCAAGCCCTTTGTCGTCAACGAATATCCATGGGGTCTCAAAAGCTATCATTCGATTGTTGAGTATCTTGCAAAACCAATAAAATTTGAATACAACCTCTACGGCTTCCCGTGGGCATTCCTGGTAACTAAATAAATATATTTTTTATATTATTTTACTTTTAATATTTATATTGATTGTAATTGATTATTACGCAATTCAGGCTTGGGCTTTTGAAGCTACTCTGAAACTTCAACAAAATGCTAAGAATGTTCCCCCTGAGAGGACATTGCCGTGTATGCTCAGGTGGATGTCGCGCGTATGCAGGCCTAAAAAAAATCTGCATATCCAATCAGTACCACTGATGAAAAAGTAAGTCTCTAAAACTCGTTAAACAACCTGAGACTTGCTTAAACAACTTGAGGTTGTTTGAACTAAACAATATTCAGTTGTTTAATAAACATGATGTTGTTTATAAAGGAAGATCATAATATTGAACTTTTTGTTCTTTCTATGCAGGTAGTGCACCCTTTCCTGATTCCTACAAATGCAGAAAAGGGGAAAAATACATGAAGGACCTTGAGCCATTTTCCAAAGGAGGAAGCCGACGAAAAAATTGATTTGTTAAAAGCATAATTGGTTGGGGTGACAACCATCACAACCGGTGAAGTAGGAGCTAGGGAGGTTGGTGGTGAGGACAGGATCCTACTAAGGAGCGGGGCTGAGGAAAGGATCCCACCAAGGGGTGGGGGTGCGGAAAGAAGCACTCCAAGAGGCACAGTAAACGAAAGGAACCTGTGGAGCCCTTTAATAAATTCTAGTGACAGAATTGCTGGTAGTCCAGTCGACTATGATTTTGGTGGTCAGTATATTGAAGGAGGTGTTGGTAGAGGATCTTTTGGTGTTTGTCCTTCAAATGTGAAGTGCTCCTGTGAATGTCTCACCTGTGCGGAGAAACAAAGACAATTGGAACTGAAATTTTCTAAAATGGAGGAGGAGTTCAAAGAAATGGGGAAGTCTATCAAACAACTTGTAGAAGAATTATCTACTTTGAATAAAAAATTTGAGCCTAGGAGGATGTTAAGGAATTCCAAATACATAAGAACTCCATTTACTGCCGGTGCACGTAAAATGAAGAAGAGATAAGTGTGACAAATCTACTACCTGATATTTACAAGCCTCTTGACATTGATAAGAGCAAGGAAAGAATGGAACCATAAACTAGGGATGTGGAAGTATGTTGAAAAATTTGTGATGGATCTTTTTGTTGGACTATTTCTCGATATGGAAGTATGATGACTATTTATGGATAACTTGTAGAATATGCTATGGACATACAAAAAAAATCTTGCTATATTGGCCGTCTTTTTTATGATGTTTATATATGGTTGTTTACTAAAACAACATGATGTTGTTTAACAGTTTCAAAGGGTTGCTTAAACATTCAGTCTTTTCTATGATGTTTATATATGGTTGTTTAATAAAACAACATGATGTTGTTTAACAGTTTCAGTGGTTGCTTAAACATTCAGTGGTTGTTTATGCTAAAACATTCAGTCTTTTTTATCATATTTATATATGGTTGTTTACTAAAACAACATGATGTTATTTAATAGTTTCAGTGGTTGCTTAAACATTCAGTGGTTGTTTACGCTAAAAATTTATATCTCATAAAAAGTAGGTAAGCAACCAGTATAAAGTGGATATTGTTTGTTTACAGTGTAAAGTTTTTCCCTTAAAAAATAGGTAAACAACTAGTGGCTGCTTAAACAAACACTGGTTGTTTCAGAAAATAATTTATACTGGAAAATTATTGCTCATAAAAAAATTGGTAAACAATTAGTGATTGCTTAAACAAATAATTGTTGCTTACAATAAACAACAAGAAGTTGTTTAAGCAACTCCTGATTCCTTATACAATAAGCTCATATCTCGTAAAAAGTAGGTAAACAACTAGGGGTTGCTTAAACAAATACTGATTGCTTATAATAAACAACTAGTGGCTGCTTAAACAAATACTGATTGCTTATAATAAACAACAAGAAGTTGTTCAAACAACTATTGGTTGTTTACTTTAAAACCCATCAAACGGGAAGTTGGATGTTCAGTTGTTTCAAGTCAATAAGTTGATGTTCAAATATTCATATAATCAAACAACATTGATTCCATTATCACTTGATCAATAAGTTATAGTTATACTATTAGTAGAGTCAATCAGTTGATGATCAATTGTGATCAAATTACTAAGTTGGGTTTAATTACTCATTGAACGACTCGTTTGATGTTGAATTGTTGTCAAGTCAATAAGCTGATGTTCAAATATTCATATAATCAAACAACATTGATTCCATTATCACTTGATTAATAAGTTATAGTTATACTATTAGTAGAGTCAATCAGTTGATGATCAATTGTGATCAAATTACTAAGTTGGTTCTTATCGCTGCAATATCATGTGGACAAGGTATTTTGTCCAAGTCAAACTTTCTACAAGAACATGTTCTATTGTTTATATCAACCATAGCCACTGCACCGTGACCAATGATGCTAAAAGTGTGGAAGCTTATTTGATGGGCCAATAGTGTATTGCCTATCGTCACATTTTCTCTTATTTTTCTTTTAGCGGAAGGGACACATATGGTTGATGTGTTGGCCAACACCATACGCCTCTTGTGAAACTTTTGAGCAAACCTCCTATTTATAGAATTGAATAGAGCAAAGAATCCGGGAATTCTCTTTCCGCCAAGAACATTGAGTTAATTGACTCAAGAATGTTGGTGGTCATTACATCATACCTAGAACATCAAGAAATACATACATATTAACTAGAATCCGCACCGTAAACAATCGGTAAGAAGTGTTGAACAACTTCTTGTTGTTTAGTGTAAGCAAATATAATTTGTTTAAGCAACCACTGGTTGTTTATAACGTACCTGTTGCCTGGGAAGTGTGCTCTACTCCATCTATGAAAACTAACATCCTCAAGATATTTGGCGATGCTCATATCCAAATCTTTCATTTGTTGAAAATGATCATTAAACTCGTTCCTTCGATATGCTTTTGCTGCATCATAAAAATGGTGCATCCAATCTCCACAGTTACGGATGCTATCACCAAGGTGCCTCATGCAAGCTCCATAATGAGCTTCAGTATGAATCTTTGAAACTGCTTTCTTTATAGATGGATGTCTATCGGAAATTATGCACAACTCATTAGTGTTGGGGATGATCTCGAGAAATTGTTCAAAAAAGTACTGATACGAGGCATCACACTCAGAATTTACTACACAAAATGCCAAGGGGAATATGTGATTTTCGGTATCTAGTGCCACAACAGACAACAACACTCCGCCATACTTTCCAAACAAATATGTTCCATCAACAGCTAGAACTTTTCTTGTATAAGCAAATCCGTTTATCCAAGCTCCATAGGATACAAAAAATACAAGAACCTTCCACGAGAATCAACCTTCAAATCTGTCTTGCTTCCTTCATTTGTAACATGAATCATATGACGGTACTTATCTATAACTTCATATCCGTGTTCTGGTGTTCCTCTTGTTAAAGATTTTGCAATATAACTACCCACCAGACACTTCCAAAGAACTAATCTTGCATCCCAATTCCATACGAATTATTTTCTTAATTTCTCTTCTAGATAGACTGTTCCCCTCGATAAACTTATTGTCAATGTGCTTAGCAACGACTTCAGTGGTTGCACGTCGATGATGGCTTGTAAGATGTTGTACTCCTATGTGTGCATATTATGGTATGTGGTAATATGAAACCTATCGGTACCCTCAAACTTCATAGCTCGCAGTCGCCACTTGCAATTCTTATCTACACATTTGACATTGTAGATTTTTTTGTGTGTTCTTTACATGCTCAAAACTAAAATTATTCTTCACGGCAGCAAGGTTCAACAGGATTTTCAATTCTTGCTTCTTCTTGAAAGTTAGACCCGAGAAAAATCATGTGTAGTCTTCACGACTGTGGCTACATTGTGTTGAGCCCTCAACCCCCTGTGTATTGCTCGGATTAATAGGAGAATCTGTATCTTCTGGCTCTTCGACCCTTGCGGTATTGTAATCAAAAGCTGGAAACTCTAAAGTAGCTTCTACCCCCGCTGTATTGTAATCAAATTCATAAAAATTTCCAGCTTCTTCTTGCCCTACTGCATTACTAGCAAGTCCAGGGAACACTCCAACTGCTTCTCCAGATTTTGGAACTTCTATCGGCCCAATTTCAACCACATTTACCTTTAGAATGGGCCAACGATGACCATCTTTGTCAACATCAGCTAAATAAGTGAACAAATCATCATCATCCTTTATTTCAGAAAAATGTGCTTTTTCCGTTGCAACAATGCTGAGCATGTAAGTGATTGAGAGATCCTTCGGCACACAATATAACTTACACCTAGTAATGATGATATCAACAAATTCATCATACGTAACATCCCTCCTTACTGGTATCGGTACTGTAAGACCACCCTTCGACTTCCAACTATAATGCTCATCGGTCTCTATCCATTCACCATGTAGATCAACTGCTAATAGTGTTTTGTCCACCATTAATTGTCACAACACCTGTGGATATTACAAAGATACATATTAAAATTTGTGACAATATTATAGTTAGTACGATATTTATATATAGAGAATTTATATGCAAGTTCGTAGTGTAAACAACATGTGGTTGTTTAAACAAAGTTTGGTTGTTTACTAGGAGCCTGCATGTGCAGTGCAAACTCTTAGTATAAATACCATGCGGTTGTTTAAACTACATATGATATTTAAATACATTAGGATGTGCAGTTTTTTAGTGTAAACACTACATGGATATCTTAAAAAATATGTGATGTTTATGTAAACACCATGTGCAATGCAGGTCCTTTGTGTAAACACCATCCAGTTGTTTATAAACAACGTGCAATTGTTTATTAACAATCTAGAAGAACGGAATATTTAATTTAGAAAACGATGAAGAACGTTAAATTATTACCTTAAATCCCTGAGATGAACTGTTTATCCCCTTTGAAACAAATTCCTAAACAGTGTATTAACAAATTACTATCAAGAACAGAGAAGCAACACAAATTAAAAAATCTTTGGTTTAGTGATGAAGAAGAAGGCAAATGCAGATTTCATTTTTGTTCAATGAAGATAAATCTAACCCTAGTTTGAAGAGAGCAGGGCGTTTGGAAGGCTGGAATGTGCTAAGATTGAAAAAGAGGAAGAAGATGAAGATGAATGTGGGGAGGGTTGGTTCTCCCGCTGAAATGAGCTGACTAAATGGGATTTTTTGTTGCCCTTTTGGCCAAAAAACCCTTTTATATGTTGGGCTTGTTTGTAAATAGAAAAACTTTGGGGTATATAAAAATATATTTTTTTTAAATGAGCATAACCCCATTAATACCTAATTATAATAGGAGTCCAGAACCAAAATAACCCTAAAAAAGAGGGTGTGAACCAAAATACCAAAAAAAAAAAATGTGACAAAAGTACCTTTAACGCAATAAAATACTGCGTTATAGAACCCCGTAAAAAAAATCTATAGCGCAAAGATTTTGCTGCGTTATAGAAACAGCTTAAAAAAAAATTGGTCAAACTTTTTTTTTTGCAACACTTAGTGTTTTTTTCCATACTTTGACCAACAATTAGTTGTGTGTCAAGACTCTGAAACGTCAATATTTTATATAGAACCTGATATTTTTTTATGCGTACAATAATGTAGGCTCAATACATCAAGGATACGTAAACGTACGGATCGTCATTTTAGGGGTTGAAAAGGTGCTCGAAGTAAGTTTTGTTTGAAAACTTTAGGTTTAAGTGTTCAATATACATAGACGTCCATTTTTTATTTTTTTTTGAAGACTTATTGTCATTGGCTTAAAGTTTTTTATTTTTAGGGTTTAGATTTAAGTGTGTTATTTTTTAAAGCGTAACTTTAGGTTTAAGTGTTTTATACACTTGGTGTTTTTTTCCATAAAAAGGTCGCAACATCTTATTTTAATAAATCTTTTTTTTTTTTTTTTTGCAACACTTAGTGTTTTTTTCCATACTTTGACCAACGATTAGTCGTGTGTCAAGACTCCGAAATGTCAATATTTTATATAGAACCTGATATTTTTTTCTGCGTACTATAACGTAGGCTCAATACATCAAGGATACGTAAACGTTCGGATCGTCGTTTTAGGGGTTGAAAAAGTACCCGAAGTAAGTTTTGTTTGGAAACTTTAGGTTTAAGTGTTTTATTTTTTAAGGTTTTGATTTAAGCGTGTTATTTTTTTAATCAAGACATAACTTTATTTTGAATATAAATCTAATTCAATTAGATGAAAACGTATTTAAAAAATACAGGGAGAAAAGTTAGTTGTAAAGTGGTTAAACTTTAGATAGTCATAACTTTGCGCTCGGATGTCCATTTTACGCGATTTTTTTTTATTATGCGTATTTTTTCGAGATCTATGCGGACAAACTACGCAAGGCGGTTTGGCCGAGCCGATTTTTAAAAAAACACCTGTTATCCTATTCAATTTCAATTTTCCCCCAAATTGGTGTGAAGTTTTTAGTTTTCTTTACTTATAATATGATGATACGCAATAGATTTCAACATAAAAATCCCGGGGCAATGTAGTTGTGAATGTCAATTTCACTTTTGTGGTTTCAATTTTCGAAAATAAAGCTGACTAATTTTCTCGACATATAAAGTTGACTAAAATAACCTTATAAAAATAGAACATTTAAACCTAAAGTTTTCAAACAAAACTTACTTCGAGCACCTTTTCAACCCCTAAAATGACGATCCGAACGTTTACGTATCCTTGATGTATTGAGCCTACATTATTGTACGCATAAAAAAATATCAGGTTCTATATAAAATATTGACGTTTCAGAGTCTTGACACACGACTAATTGTTGGTCAAAGTATGAAAAAAAACACTAAATGTTGCAAAAAAAAAAAAGTTTGACCAAAAAAAAAATTTTTTTTTTTTACTGTTTCTATAACGCAGTAAAATACTGGACTATAGAATTTTTTTTTACGGGATTCTATAACGTAGTATTTTACTGCGTTAAAGGACTTAACTGCACTGTTACGGTTAAGTCCTTTAACGCAGTAAAATACTGCGTTAAAGGTACTTTTGTCACAGTTTTTTTTAGGGGATATTTTGGTTCAAACCCTCTTTTTTAGGGGTATTTTGGTTCCGGACTCTTATAATAGAGTCTCTTTTACCCAACTTTTAAAACTTGTGTCCTAAATCCTTAAATAAATAACCCAAAAGTCCCTTTTAATTCCACCCCGAGTAAAGCCTCCTTAACAAGACGCCATTGTTTCAATATATATAAACTTAAAAAAAATAGAAACTGGTAATATAGCTTGGGCCCAACACCGGATCTGAATTCTACAACTTCATCCAATGGCGGAAACACCGAATTTATGTGGCGGCGATTATGAGAGCTGTCGAGAAAGATGAGCAGTACGCTTACTCTCCCTATCCCAATTATTGTGATACTTTGCGCTTTTTGAGATATACTTTTCTACTAGAGAGTGTACTTATCGTTCTTAAAAGTTTTCAAATATATATATATTTTAATCTTTAAATATTGAGTAAATCTAATTCAATTTTAGCTTCAAAATTTAGTCTGACTTTCAAAAAACGAAAAGTATCACCTAAATTGGGACGGAGGGAGTATATATCTTTCTGAAATCTTAAAGTTCCTGCTTTTTTCAGGTACAAGAGTAGCTGTAGTTTACCAAAATGAGGTAATAGCTGTAGCTTACCAGAATGCGGTAATCTTTTCTTACCTCATATTGTTCTCGTGGCCTTTCCAATAAAATTAAATCAACTACTGCCTCCGTCCCAAGTTAGCTCATTTCATGTCCATTTAGAAAAACAATAAATACAAGCTATAGTTTACTAAGTTACCCCTATTTGTTACTCCCTCCATTTCAATTTGATTGTCTTACTTTCTTTTTTAGTCCGTTTATAAAAGAATGTCTATTTTCTTTTTTGGTAACTCTTTAATTTTAACTTTTCACGTGGCATATCTAAGACCACAAGATTAAAGGGATTTTTGGTACAATTTACATATATTTAGTTTAAGATAACAAGAATTAAAAGTCTTCTTTACTTTCTTAAACTCTGTGCCACGTTAAAATCAGACAAACAAATTAAAACGGTGGGAGTAGATGTTTCTTGAGAATTGAGCACTATTAAGAAGAAGAAGAAGAAGAAGAAGTTCTTTAATAACAATTACTATTTTTTGTCTTAAAATCCTAAAGCGACAATTATTTTGGGACAATATTTTATTTGCTAAAGCAACACTTATTTTGGGATGGAGGGAGTATGTTTAAATTTTTAACTAGTTAAGATTTCTTTCCATTTGCCTTAATCCGGTGTTGAACTGGTGGAAGAATGCAAGTACTCGGACATTGTACTGGTGGGAGAGTGAAATTTCTCAATAAAATTGTTAAGGTGCACTCCAAGCTGGCGGTGATAATGATGTTATGGGAAAAAGGAAAATGAATGTACACTAGTTGGATAAAGGAATGCTCCGTAAAAAAAGGCACCGATTTGTTAACTTCATTACACTATGTGCAGTGTGAAATAAAGAAAGAAAAAGATTTCATTTTCATTTGAGTTTTGTTTCTAAAGAGTTGAGAAACAAAGTTCTTTTACTTTCAATTTTTTGTTATTGTTGATAGTGGACAAGGGACCTTGTATGTAACTTGAGATTTGTTTTCTCTGATTGATTACTCTGTATAGTAAAATGAACTTTATTGCAAAATCCATTTGGCAAGTGATATATCGGAATTGGATTATTAATCAAAATGAACTTTATTCCAATTGAGGTATTGAAAAATCTGAATTCTTTGCCTTCTCAAAACAAAAAAAAAATCTGGATCCTTCAGAAAACTGCCTCTGGGAGCTTTTGTAGAATGTTTTTGTCTTCTGATCCTCTATTGGTCGGGGTAAGCCCTGTTGGTTTAAGTTTGGAGTTCTATGTTGCATCCTCGTAACCTTAGGATATCAAAAGAAATAAAAGAAAACTACAAGTGACACTCGGAAAATGACTGTAGGTTTTAGTCAGATGAGAACTTTGTGTACCCTTTTTTTGTTGGGTAGGATTTCGATTAAAAGAAGTGAAAATGATTTGAATGATCTGGCATCATGAGAACAGTGTGATGTAAGGGCAAAACCACCTTACTTATCTCGAGGGCTTATTATGAAGATGACTGAGAATGTTATCAGTTAGTGGTTATTCATAATTCTACTCCTTGCTGTAAAATTGGACAGGCAAGAAGAATTATATTTTTCTCTTCAACCGTGCCTAACACCAAAACCAATTGTATTAGCTTTCTCTCCTCTTTTACTTTTTCCTTTTCTTTTGTGGAGCCAAATACACATGAGATAGCCTGTGGATCTTACTTGTGAAGCCCTAACAGTTCTAATTTTTTAAGTTGTTAACCTAGAACCTATACCGGAAGGATAGTCATTACTTCCTAATACTAGAATTGGTGCATTTTTTTCATTTCAGGCAAAACTCATAGGCCAAATGCTCTATTATGCTGACAAAGGGTGCAGCTTCGCAAACATTAGGAGAAGAATATTGTGACATCACTCAGGTTAAAGGAATTCATGTTTTTTCCTTTCTGCCATGTACTAAGTGTCTTGAGCGATTTGGCTTCTCTCCTGTCTTGGATTTTGTATTTACTCATGTTTACTACTGCCTCCCTTCTAATTTATGTGGCCGAATTTGACTCAACACGGAATTAAGAGGGAAAGAAAGACTTTTGAAAATTGTGGTTCTAAACTTGCCATGGTAATGTCCAATTGTCCATAAAAGCATGTTATTATGTTTAAAATGGGAAATTTAAAGTTAATTATTTCCAAATGCAGAAAGGTGTTATTCTCTTTTAAACGATTTAATAAGGAAAAAAATGGAACAAAGGGAGTATTTTTATAATACGGAGGAAAAAATTTATGTTTTCTCTTGATTAATGTGTTCATGGATATATTACCTGGCATAATTATAATGTTTGCAAGCTGATTTAGTTATTGTGTTGGTGTTCTAACTAACATCTAATAGGTTCCTTTAGCAGTTATATTCATCGAGAAGTGTTGGTCTAGATTTTCCCCTCTTCCAGATTTTCTTTTGCCCATTCATACACCCATTTCAGCTCCTCAGCCCTGTCTCCTATGCTTCTTTGGATGCCTAGCCATTGTAGAAGCCTTTGCCATTGCGCACAGGTGGTAGGATGAGTGAAGAATAAATGATCAAATGTCTCAGTTGTAGCATTGTAGAAAGCACAGTGCAGAGGAACATAGGTTCCAATTTTAAGAAGTCTATCCACAATAGCAAGTCTTCTTTATACTTCCAACCATAGAGTGAATTTGTGCCTTGGATGGATGCTGGGTTAAAGTGTGAGACATTTCCAGGGGACTTTGGCATGAAGTGGAATAATAGACACATGCATTCTCTTAATTAAGAATTTATCCCTTTACAACAGTTGACATTCTATCTTAGAAGTCCCCTTGGAGAGTAGGTGATTGCAAAACATACTTGCTAGCCTCTATTGTTTTCCTTACAACCCAGGTAGCATTACTTGGGATGTTGCAACTCTCCACTGCAGATTTCTTGATGTAATAACTATGAACCCATCTTATCCAAAGGAACTTTTTTTTTTCTCAACAATTGCCCAGAGTTGTTTGACTATTGCAGCTTTATTCCAGAAGCAAATACTCATTGCATTTTGCCCCCTGCTGCTTTGGAAGACAAGTTTGAGCCCATGACACCAGAGCTTTCTTTGTAATATTAGCAGAACCATACCACAAGAATGACCTACAGACTGCCTCCACCAGCTTCATAATCCTCTTAGGCAAAAGAAATATCTGGGCCCAATAGGTTTGAATCCCAAAAAGCAATGATTTGATCAATTGCAACCTTCCAGCATATGACAATAGTTTGGTAAACCAGCATCTCACCCTATCTGTGATTCTTTCCTCCATATTCATATATTGAGCAATGGATAATTTGTTGGATGATAGAGGTACCCCTAAGTACATGAAGGGGAGAACACCTTCAATGAATCCCAAGGTGCTGAGGATATCTTGCTTCAGTTCTGGTTTAACACTTGCCATATAAATTGAACTCTTGTCCACGTTAGCCTGGTTTAACACCTGCCATATAACTAATAATTCTTTCCACTCTGTAGAACTTTCCAAGTCTTGCCGGCACATTCTTATCACACAAAACGCCGGAAGTGGGCCTCCACTTTATCCATCCCGCTGGAATACGATGTGTGCATCATCGTCGATCTCCCCATTGCCTTGGATAACTGACCGCAGGTACTTGAAACTTGCTCCCTTTGGGATGACTTGAAAGCATTTTAATTGTTTCCTTATTCTCATTTCAGAAATGCATAGACGAGGACAGGCACAAAGTAATCAAAATGAGAGTTGTAGAAAAAATCGAGCAAGGAGACAATGTAGAAGAGTTCATCGATGAAGGACAATTATCAATAGCGATTCAAATTCTGAAATAATAAGGAATGATGTTCCGAGCTTAATTCAAAATATCTTTAGGGATGAAAGAGCTTGGATTAGAGAAGGGAAAAGAAAATATAAGTTTAAAGAGATCCAAATGTACATTCATCTATTTAAGATGAAACGAGAAGAATGGACTTCTCATTTTGTATGGGTCTTGGATCCAGAAGCTTTATTTATATTTTGTGTTCTCTCCCAAATTACTCGTTAGAGGTAATGGCTAGCATTTATCACCGTCTTGATCAAAATAAGAACTTGACATATATAGATGCGCCTAAAGCAAAGTGAGAGCAGAAAAGGGACATAAAAGCTATAAAAAAAAATATAAAAAAAAAAAACTTGGCTTCTAAGGACATGTCATAGACCTCATCATTATCAACCTTCTCTGGTGAACAATCTAACTAATTAAGACTTTGGCTGATAGTGTTGCAAATCCTTAACATCAACGTAATGAGAAAAATGACATGTAAATATAGACAAGTGACCATATTGTGATATTGTAAACATTTTTTGTTTAAATGTTCTCTTTGTCTCGTCTGTTAAATTTTATGCAATTTAAATCTTATTAATGAAATGGGTTGAAACTTAATTGAAAGTCATTAATATAATACACATTAAGAAATATTTCCACTTTTGATTAAACATTTGGAGTGTAGATGATGATCGAAACTACTTGACCTTTCGATTTTACACTAAATGTGAAAGTCATTATGGGCATTGATTTGCTTGAGTGTGTATATCACATTCATTCTTAATGAGTAATACTTACACAATTTTCTCTTTGTAAATATAAAAGACCGTGACTTCAAAAGTATATATAATAGTTAATTTCAATAAGGACGTGTCACGACCCAATCGGAGGGCCATGACGGGCACCCGGTGCTAACCCACCCGGGCACCTCTTATCGTACTTTCATATTCACATCTAGATGAACCACATGGCTTACTCATAATTTCCATACATCAATAGTACTGATCTTATTGGGCAACAACACATTTAGATCATCATCAACAACAATGCCCATATCCATACACACAAGCCGACGAGGCTGACAAAAATAATATACAAAGTGTGAGCCGACAAGGCCACAAGACATCTAACCATACACAACTGTCTACGAGCCTCTAAGAAGAGTATGTATCATCATATAGGCAGGACAGGACCCCGCCATGCCCATATGTATGTACACAAAAGAGTAATACCAACAGCTGTAGCTCCGGATGAAATGGAACTCCACTATGTAGTCCCTGAACAAGAAATCTATGGATCAAGCCAGTCTCCCTGTCCACCTGCGGGCATGACGCATCGTCTATAAATAAAAGAACGTCAGTACGAATAATGTACTGAGTGTGTAGATCATGATCAATAATATAATAAAGCATAAGAAATAGCATAAGATAGACGAGTCATGGAATGAAAGAGCTAGGTATACCTCTAGCAACGTTCGTCATATTTACTTACCCTCTTTCTAATAGGAAACATCCATTCCATACGTTCATATATTTAGAAATATCATACCCGACCATACAGGTTCGGTGTCTTGCATACCCAACCATGATAAGGTTCGGTGTTATACATACCTGGCCCTACCAAGGCTCAGCGTTATCCGTACCCAACTACAGTGGTGCGCGCGCGATAAATATCATACCCGGCCATATAAGCTCAGTGTTACATAATAGCCATACATACTTATACACGTAAACATAAGAGTCCATAAGTATCATCAACATCATCATGTTCATCGTTTTCGTTACAACTTTCTTCAGAGGATCAACTATCATATAAAGGAGGTAATAGCATCGTACAAATATCGAGAATCATGAGCTTTAGTAATTTTGGAAATAGAGTCCTTTGGAAATTATGGAACTCATGAGATGGTATATAGCAAAGGAATCATGCCTTAATGAAAGAAGGGTTAGCCTTACATACCTTTTTGTCTTCTTAACTACTTAACGTTCACCGACGAAGCTTGAACAATCTACATTTAGAAGGATTCATACCATAGTTAAGCCTTAATGATACTCTTAAACCCAAACTAGAATAATTCATGATCTAACGAAAATTGGGCAGCATTTCCCCTATTCCATCGACTTCCACTATACTACAATACAACTCCCAAACATCCACAATAACATAATCAAGTAATCATATTACATTAAGCCTTCGATATTCACTCTCATATTCAACTCATACTAGCAACTTCATACCAACTTTTGCACATTTTTATACAATGCTTCCTCATCACCATTATTACCTCCCATAATGAGATTATATCCATATTATACTAAGAATCACAACTTAAGTTAGCTTACTACTCAAAAACACATAAAAACTACATTTAGATTTCATTTTCTACTTTCTTCTTCTACCCAAGTTTTGCTACAACCAAGCATTATTAATAGCATGAAATAAGCATGAAAACTAACCTTTTATCTCATAGGAATGATCTTTGGAGCAGCTATCAACTTATGTGAAAACCCTAGCTTCAATACCCAAGAATTTCTTGTAGCCTACTAACCCTAGCAAGACTTCTAACACATGGGTATCTTGATTCTTGCCTCTTGATCTTTGTTTTCTCTTGGGTTAGAGTGGTATATGCTTGGAGAAGGGTTTGGAGCTCTCAAGACTTGAGGAAATGTGAGAAAATAAAATAAAAGAACAAGGGCCATCTATTTATACAAAAATAAAAAATCTGCCTGATGGACTTATACGGACCACTTATACGGTCCGTATTATATTATACGGTCCGTATAAGTGGACCGTATAACACCACCAAGAAAATGTCCCTTTCTGTAAAAGTCATGTTATATGGACCCCCCTTAGACGGACCGTATAAGTTATCGTATAACTCACAGTTATCCGAAACTTTCTCTCGTTGATTCGTTTGACTTCCAATCTTTGTGGAACCTTCTTGGCACTTACGTAATACTTCATTAACCATACAATAGGCCCTATAGCAGCCCTTCAAGATATTTCTAAATAAACATTGGCTCAATTTTAGCGAAAACCTTTCCGAACACGACTTACATTCCACTTCCTTCAACAAACGTAGGCTCATATATTCATATGACTTCAAAATCTTGTAGTATGCACCTTAAGCTATCTACTACTCTCCTTAATCTCGTAAGAACTTCATGTTCATCTTAAGCTCACGTTAGCCTACTCACAAGGCAACAAATCCGAAATTTTCGAGATGTAACATTCTCCTCCCCTTAGGAACATTCGTCCTCGAATGTTAAGTTCTTGGGATTCGATAAAAATTTCACCAGGGTTTCCCCTATAATATGGCACTACCATCCTGCAACAGCAACCCAAAATACATCGCCTCACAGGGCTACAACAACAACATCAACAACCATGGATACACACGACCAAGAAAAGCATCAAGGTAAGCACTACATACCTGAGGATAATGGCGTCTCTGCCTGAGTCTCCTCTGGAGGTAAAAACAAATGCGGGTACCTGAATTTCATGTCTTCTTCTACTTCCCAAGTCATTTCCTCTCTATTTTTATTTCTCCATAAAACTTTAACTGAAGCTACCTCTTTGGTTCTGAGCTTCCGTACTTGCCTATCTAACATGGCAATGGGAACTTCTTCATAAGACAATTGTTTAGTAACTTGGACATCATCTACTGGTACAATCCTGGAAGGATCTCCGATGCACTTATGAAGCATCGATACATGGAAAACTGGATGAACTTACTCCAAATCAGGAGGTAGATCTAATTCGTAAGCCACTTGGCCTACCTTGCGTATAATCTCATAAGGTCCAATGTACCGGGGACTAAGCTTGTCCTTTTTGCCAAATCTCATGACGCCCTTCATTGGCGACACCTTCAAGAATACCCAATATTTCACTTGGAACTCTAAGTCCCTTCAACAATTATCTGCATAGGACTTCTGACGCCTCTGAGCTGTTAATAATCAACCCTGTATAAGCTTGACTTTCTCTATGGCTTGCTGGACCAAGTCTGGCCCTATCAATTTGGTCTCTCCTACTTCGAACCACCCAATCGGAGATCTACACTTGCGCCCATATAAAGCCTCATACGGGGCCATTTGGATGCTAGAATGATAACTGTTGTTGTAAGCAAACTCAATAAGCGGTAAATGATCATCCCAACTACCTCCAAAATCTAATATACAAGCTTGTAGCATATCCTCAAAGGTCTGAATAGTGCGTTCAGCTTGTCCATCAGTCTGCGGGTGAAATGTTATGCTAAGACTCACTTGAGTCCCCAAACCTTCTTGGAAAGTTTTCCAGAAATAAGCTGTGAATTGAGTCCCTCTATCGGAGATAATAGATACTGGAACACCGTGAAGTTGCACTATCTCTTTAACATAAACCTTTGCATAATCTTCTACTACATATATAGTTCTGATCTGTAAAAAATAAGCTGACTTCGTGAGTCTACCCACAATCACCCATACAGAATCATACTTACATCGGGAACGGGGTAAGCCTGTAATGAAGTCCATGTTAATTACTTCCCATTTCCAAGTCGGAATCTCCATGGCTTGCAACAATCCACCCGGCTTTTAGTGCTCAATCTTCACTTGTTGACAGTTAGGACATTGAGCTACAAATCCCGCTATATATTTCTTCATCCCATTCCACCAATATATATATTTAAGATCATGATACATTTTTGTTGCTCCGGGGTGAACAGAATAACGGGAACAATGGGCTTCTCCTAATATTTGGTGGCGTAATCCTGCAACATCAGGAACACACAACCTGCCTCGATATCGGAGAACTCCATCTCCAGAAGTCTCAAAGGAAGACTTCTTCTTGTGAGGAAGTGTATTTCTGTAATGAATTAGCAAGGGATATTCGTATTGACGCTCTTTCACTTCAACTACTAGCGACGAGACCCTGAATTCTGAATGGTAGCTCCTATATCGCCTGAGTCCACTACCCGAACTCCTAGGCTAGCTAATTGCTAGAGCTCACGAGCTAACTCTCTTTTCTCTGGCTGAACATTGCATAGACTTCCCATGGACCAACGGCTAAGAGCATCGGCCACAATGTTCGCTTTCCCGGGATGATACAAGATGTTAACATCGTAATCTTTCAACAACTCCAACCATCACCATTGTCGTAAATTCAATTCCTTCTGCTTGAAAATATACTGGAGGCTCTTATGATCCATATAAATATCAATATGGACGCCATACAAATAATGTCTCCATATCTTCAATGCATGAATCACCGCAGCCAATTCAAGATCATAGGTCGGATAATTTTTCTCATGTTTCCGCAACTGTCTTGAAGCATACGCAATCACCTTACCATTTTTGCATTAACACACAGCTAACCCAATGCCTAAAGCATTACAATAGACAACATAACCTTCCGATCCCTCTGGAAGTGTCAGGACTGGGCTGAAGTTAATCTATCCTTTAGCTCTTGGAAACTACGTTCACAAGCATCTGTCCATTGAAATTTAGCTGATTTCTGGGTCAGCTTCGTGAGTGGTGCAGAAATAGAAGAAAAGTCTTCTACAAATCTCCTGTAGTAACCTGCTAAGCTCAGAAAACTACGAACCTCCGTAGGTGTTGTAGGCCTTGGACAAGTCTTTACGGCCTCAATCTTTTGGGTATCTACCCGAATACCATCGGCTGAAATAACATGCCCCAAAAAGGTCACCGAATTCAACCAAAATTCACACTTAGAAAATTTGGCGAATAACTCTCGAGTCTGGAGAACCTTAAGGACGGTACGCAAATGATCCGTATGTTCTACTTCGGATCGAGAATATACCAGGATATCATCAATGAACACGATCACAAATAAATCTAGAAAAGGCCTGAACACATTGTTCATTAAATCCATGAATACTGCCGGCGCATTAGTTAGCCCAAATGACATTACCCGGAACTCAAATGGCCATATCTTGTTACAAAGTCGTCTTAGGTATATCCTTCTCCCTAACTCTCACCTGATGATACCTGGATCTCAAATCTATTTTAAAAACCATTTGGCACCCTGCAATTGATCGAATAGGTCGCCAATCCTTAGAAGCGGATATTTGTTCTTGATTGTCACTTTATTCAGTTGCCGATAGTCAATGCATATTCGTAAGGAGCCATCTTTCTTTTTCAAGCAAGTCCTTCAATTGCTCCTTCAATTCCTTTAACTCCGCAGGAGCCATCTTATAAGAAGGAATGGATATGGGTTTTGTATCCGGCAGCATATCAATAGCAAAATCAATCTCCCGTTCAGGAGGGAGGCCTGGAAGCTCATCCGGGAATACATCCGGAAACTCATTCACTATGGGAAAAGACTGAAGAATTAGCGTTTCGGCTCCTACATCTTGAACCCGAACTAGATGGTAAATTCACCCTTTAGCAATCATTTTTCTTGCCTTGAGATAGGAAATAAACCTACCTCTCGGGGACACTGTATTTCCTTTCCATTCCAAAACTGGTTCTCCCAAAAACTGGAAGCGAACCATTTTCATTCTACAATCAACATTGGCGTAGCAAGAAGCCAACTAATCCATGCCCACGATAACATCAAAGTCCACCATTTTTAACTCATGTAAATCAACCATAGTACGATGGTCAAAAATCACAACCAAACAACTTCTATATACTCGACTAGCTATTACCGATTCACCAACGGGTGTCGATACCTCAAAAGGTTTAATTGACTCCAGTTCGACCCCAAATCGACCCGTAATATACGGAGTAACATATGATAGTGTGGAGCCCTGATCTATCAATACATATACATCATGAGAAAGTACCGACAATATACCTGTGAGGACATCAGGACAAGACTCAAGATCCTGCCGTCCAGCCAAAGCATAAATACGGTGCTGAGGACCACTAGAATCGAGCTCTCCCTCTACCTCTACCATGGCCGATCGGCGCGTCGAACTGGCCCCATTGCGTATAGATGATGAAGACCTGACTGCCGATCTTGAAGCCTGGACTCTACCCCTACCACCAATCGAGGGGCAATCACGCATGATATGGTCTGGCCGATCGCATGCATAGAAAACCTCTGAACCTAGTCGACACTGGCCCCAATGTAACTTTCTGCACTAGGAACATCGTGGCACGGGTGGCCTTGCCTGACCCGAATCACCTCTGAACTGAGAACCTGAAGCCCTAAAACTCTGACTCGGCTCGGAGTGAGTAGATCTATCAAATCTCTGGCCCGTAAACCGTGGAGGCGCACTAGTCATAGAATGGCCTGACTTCCTAGAAAATTGCTGTCTTTGCCCTCCTCTAAACTCACTCATCGGACCTGAAGATCTAGCCCTCTTGCTATACCCTCTGTCATGCTCATGCTCACTTCTTTGTTGTTGTTGGCTTTCCTCTAAATTATGGGCATGGGCTCGAATGCGAGAAATAACCATATTGTCCTGAAGGGACGCAGTCAAGCACTTATCCATCAAATGTGGCCCTAGGCCTTTCACAAATCGATGCACTCGGTCACCCATATCCGCTACCATGGCCGGAGCATACCTAGCCAAAGAATTGAAGCAGAGACTATACTCTAAGGCACTCATACTTCCTTGCCTAAGATTCAAGAACTTATCGGCTCTAGCCCGCCAAACCTCTGGAGGCAAGTAATGTCGGAGGAAGGCATCCATAAATTCTTGCTATACCGGGGGAGGTGCATTGACTCCTCATTAAGCCATCCAAACCGTGTACTAATGAACCGCAACATCCCGCAATCTATAGGAAGCTAACTATACCGATTCAATGTCTAAAGCATGCATTAACCGAAATGTCCTCAACATCCCATTAATAAAGTTTTGAGGGTCCTCATCCAGCTTTGACCTGAAGAATTTCAGAGGATTCAAGCTAATAAAATCACGGGCTCTTGCACTAACAGCCCTATCACCTTGACCTATACCTTGCCGCTGGGTCTGAGCGGCAACCAACTGAGTGAGTAAATGAATGACATCTTTCACATCTTGGCCTGAAGCATCTGGTGGAGGAGCTGGGGCTGAGGCTCCCTCATGCTCCCCAAAAATAGGCAATAAGTGAGAGGATAGAGATTGAGCTGCATTCTGGGACTCACCCTCCTCTACAACCGTTGGCGGTACTCTTTCAGCCCGCTTTTCTACCACTGCCTTGCCTTTTGGGCTACCGTATCTTTTCTCTTTACAGGCATTTTTGAAATACATAATACACGATTAAGAAAAGAGAAATCCTTATATCATGGCTCTATCGCACGATCTAATAAAGAAAGAAGGTCATTCATTCCTAAAATGCCCTCAGCCTCCTGCTTGTAAGCGTGGCGCGCAACAATCCCATAAACAAGACTCTACTGGACACGGCTCATAGGCACACCCTAGGACAAAACTGCTCTGATACCACTTTTATCACGACCCAACCGGAGGGCCATGACGGGCACCCGGTGCTAACCCACCCGGGCATCTATTATCGTACTTTCATATTCACATCTAGGTGAGCCACATGGCTTACTCATAATTTCCATACATCAATAGTACTAATCACGAAACAACACATTTATATCATCATCAATAACAATGCCCATATCCATATACACAAGCCGACGAGGCAGACAAAAATAATATACAAAATGTGAGCCGACAAGGCTACAAGACATCTAACCATACACAATTGTGTATGAGCCTCTAAGAAGAGTATGTAAGATTATAAAGACGGGACAAGACCCCGCCATGCCTATATGTATGTACACAAAAGAGTAATACCAACAGCTGTAGCTCCGGATGAAATGGAGCTCCTCTATGTAGTCCCTGAACAAGAAATCTATGGATCAAGCCAGTCTCCCTGTCCACCAGCGGGCATGACGCAAGGTCCATAAACAAAAGGACGTCAGTACGAATAATGTACAGAGTATGTAGATCATGATCAATAACATAATAAAGTATAAGAAATAGCATAAGATACACGAGTCATGGAATTAAAAAGCTAGGTATACCTCTAGCAACGTTCGTCATATTTACTTACCCTCTTTCTAATGGGAAACTTCCATTTCATACGTTCATACATTTAGAAATATCATACTCGACCATACAGGTTCGGTGTCTTGCATACCCGACCATGATAAGGTTCGGTGTTATACATACCTGGTCGTACCAAGGCTCAGTGTTATCCGTACCCAACTGCAGTGGTGTGTGCGCGATAAATATCATACCCGGCCATATAAGCTCAGCGTTACATAATAGCCATACATACTTATACACATATACATAAGAATCCATAAGTATCGTCAACATCATCATCTTCATCGTTTTCATTACAACTTTCTTTAGAGGATCAACTATTATATAAAGGAGGTAATAGCATCGTACAAATATTGAGAATCATGAGCTTTAGTAATTTTGGAAATAGAGTCATTTGGAAGACATTATGGAAATCATGAGATGGTATATAGCAAGGGAATCATGCCTTAATGAAAGAAGGGTTAGCCTTTACATACCTCTTTGCCTTCTTAACTACTTAACGTTCATCGACGAAGCTTGAACAATCTACGTTTAGAAGATTCATACCATAATTAAGCCTTAATGATACTCTTAAACCCAAACTAGAATAATTCCTGATCTAACAAAAATTGGGCAGCATTTCCCCTATTCCATCGACTTCCACTATACTACAATACAACTCCCAAACATCCACAATACCATAATCAAGTAATCACATTACATTAAGCCTTCAATATTCACTCTCATATTCAACTCATGCTAGCAACTTCATACCAACTTTTGCACATTTTCATACAACGCTTCCTCATCGCCATTATTACCTCCCATAATGATATTATATCCATATCATACTAAGAATCACAACTTAAGTTAGCTTACTACTCAAAAACATCATAAAAACTACATTTAGACTTCATTTTCTACTTTCTTCTTCTACCCAAGTTTTGTTACAACCAAGCATTCTTAATAACATGAAATAAGCATGAAAACTAACCTTTTATCTCATAGGAATGAGCTTTGGAGCAGCTATCAACTTATGTGAAAACCCTAGCTTCAATACCCAAGAATCTCTTGTAGCTACCAACCCTAGCAAGACTTCTAACATACGTAGGCATCTTGATTCTTGCCTTTGATCTTTGTTTTATCTTGGGTTAGAGTGGGATATGCTTGGAGAAGGGTTTGGAGCTCTCAAGACTTGTGGAAATGTGAGAAAATAAAATAAAAGAACAAGGCCATCTATTTATACAAAAATAAAAAAAAATGCATAGATGGACATACGGACCGCTTTATACGGTCCGTTAATATTATACGGTCCGTATAAGTGGACCGTATAACACCACCAAGAAAACTTCCCTTTCTATAAAGGTCATGTTATACGTACCCCGTTATACGGACCGTATAAAGTTATACGGACGGTATAAGTGGTCGTTTAAAGTTATACGGACCGTATAACTCACAGTTATCCGAAACTTTGATTCGTTTGACTTTCTATCCTTGTGGAACTTTCTTGGCACTTGTGTAACACTTCATTAACCATACAATAGGCCCTATAGCATCCCCTCAAGATATTTCTAAATAAACATTGGCTCAATTTTAGCGAAAACCTTTCCAAACACGACTTACATTCCACTTCCTTCAACAAACTTAGGCACATATATTCATTTGGCTTCAAAATCTTGTGGTATGCACCTTAAGCTATATACTACTCTCCTTAATCTTGTAGGAACTTCATGTTCATATTTAGCTCACGTTAGCTTACTCACAAGGCAACAAATTCGAAATTTCCAAGATGTAACAGGACGATCAGTTAAACCACGAAGATTATGATACATGAAGCTGTAAGATATGGTATGTATTGGAAGATCAATATGGTATGTATTGGAAGATCAAGATGCTTCAAGATATAAACCATGTGATATATCACGTTGATGAGGGTAATACTGCCTAACATTGGAAAGATCCCAATGCTTATAAAATTTCACTACCCATGAAATAATTGTAATTTTCTTAATTGAACAGATTGGATCTCAATTACAAAAATCTTCTTCAATCACCCATGAAATCATTGTAAGTTATGATGTTTATGACCTTATTCATGAATATGAATATTATCATACTTTTCATGCCACGGGGGTACACTTACGAGAGACATGGTGATACAACTTTGACTCGCCTCAGACAGAGTTTGAAATACAAGAAGCGAAATAATAGCAACATAGAAGGTTGATTCTTGAAATAGTTTCTTGTCTTAAAAGTGTTGGTCATGTTCTCTCTGACGAGCAGCATTTTCTTGTAGTGATTCAGTCGTTTTCCAATAGTCGAAAACATTTGAAGGTTAACTTAACCCACAACAATAACATCAAAAGTTTTGCTGATATTTCCCATCATGTGGAGCTTGAAGATGAGTGGCTTATAGCCTGTTTGGCCAAGCTTATTTTTCTCTAAAAGTGCTTAATTTTCAATAAGCACTTATTTTAAAAAAGTGAGGTATTTGGTCAAGCTTTTAGGAGAAAATAAGTGCTTCTGGGGAGTAGTAGAAGCAGAAGCTAAAAAAAATAGCTTTTGCCCAAAAGCCCTTTTTTGAAAAGCCCTTTTGAGAAAAATACACTTAGAAGCACTTTTTAAAAGCTTGGCCAAATACAAATTGCTTTTTGCCAAAAGTACTTTTTTGAAAAGCACTTTTGGAAAAAAAACAATTTTCAAAATAAGCTAATCTTAGAAGTTTGGTCAAATAGGCTATTAGTGTTGTTAAAGTTATACGTAGTGTTACGTGGCAGAATCATGCGGTAAAAAGCTTTTGGGCTTCAAGGGTAATTAGAAAAAAGTGAAAAAGGCAGAAATGGCAAAAAGACCGGATAGGGATCCTCCAAGAAAAGAAACCTATCGAATTTCAAGAAGGGAAATGACATAAGGAACAAAGACAAAAGCAAGATGAGTGTTATAGTTGTTGTTTTTTTTTTTTTTTTGAGAAAGAAGTGTTGTAATTGTTAGCACTTGTTCTTCTTGTATAAGCTTTCTATCCAGCAACAATGTTATGAAAAATACTCTGGAGAATGTTTTCTATGGTTCTAGACACTCTTTGTGTTAAATTGTAATCACTATTATGTGGACCAATGCTTTATGGCATGCCTTTCCCGTAAAAAATAGTGACGTCATCGCATCGCATGCTAGATTGGGTCATACAGGACAAGATCAAATGAACATATTGGTTAAGGTGGGAGACTTTTGTTCCTTCTTTGAAATAGAAATGACAACTTGTAAACTTTGTCTTGCCGGAAAGATTGCGCGTAAAGGAAGGCTAAGAGAGTTTTCTATTGCAATTAATCCACTCAGACGTCTGCGGTCCAAAAAATGTTAGTGCTAAATCTGATTCCTTGTAATACTTTATGTTTATTAAAAGTTTCACACGCTTCAGTTTTGTCTTTTAATTTCTCACAAGTCTAAAGCAGTTGAATGCTTTAGATAATATATGAATGAAATTGAAAATCAATTAGACACAACGATAAAGACCTTAAGAACTGGTAAAGGGCGTTATTATCTGTCAAGTCAATTTGAGAAATTGTGTAATGAGAAAGACATTACCTGACATTTAACTATTCCTTACACACCTCAACAAAATGTTGTAGCGGAAAAGAGGAATAGAACATTATTGGACATGACAAGGTCCTCATGGCGCATGCAAATTTATCTATATCCTTTTGGGGAGATGCTTTATTTACTACAGCTTGCATATTGAATTAGTGCCTTCTAAATCAGTTGCTTCCACTCCATATGAGCTATGGATCGGTTGTAAGCAAAACCTAAATGATCTACGACCTTGAGGTTGTGCTCACGTTTGAAAATTTGAGTCCAAAAGGTAAGAAATATATCATTATAACATACTTAAAACACTCCAAAGGGTATGTGTTCATTGGTGAATTGAAGGATGGAAGTATTACTGAACTTGAATCAAGAGATGTCACATTTCTAGAAATTGTTTTTTTCCTTCAAAAAAGGGCGAAATAAAGTAGTCTCTTTATAAAAGTTGAATTCAGATGATCAGACAATGTCTTCAGACATATATTATAATTAAATAGATCAAGGTTCGGTTCCTGGTCCGAGTGGGAGTTTTCAATTCTAAAATCGTTTTGAGAAATCTAAATTTCAATTACGTAAAAGGACCACAAAAGGTATGTCTAAACACTCTTATGATATTGAAGATTATGTTTTCTTGGTATCTCCCACAGATTTGGATGAGTCTAATTCTGTGACCAAGGCTTTAGCGATCCTTGAAAAAGATGAATGGATTAAATCAACAAAAGAGGAGTTAGAGACTTAGAGTCCATGAGAATTAAAAAAAATTGGGGATCTGGCTAACCTCCCGCATGAGCATAGAGCTATTGCGAACAAATGGTTTTCAAAGTTAAACTCAAAGCGGACGGGTCAATAGAAATATACAAGACACGATTAGTGACAAAAGGTTTTACTGAAGAAGCTGAAATAGATTATGAGGGAATCTTTTCACCAATTTTGAAGTTTACCTCAATTCTCTTACTTTTGACTATTGTTGCATGTTTGGATCTATAATTGCACCAAATGGGTGTGAAGACCGTTTTTCTCAATAGAGAACCAAACGAGGAAATCAACATGGAACAATTTGTAGATTTCATTGTTAAAGGCCAAGAAAAGAAAGTCTATAAATTAAAAAGATTACTGTTACCATTCTCAAAACAAAACAAAAATTAAAAAAATATTTATTTATGGCATAAAGCAGTCTTCAAGGCAGTGGTATTTTAGATTTTACAAAGAGGTGATCTCATATGATTTCACCACGATCGATGAAGACCATTGCATCTATGTGTAGAAGTTCAATTGAATGCTTGTAATCCTTTCCCTTTATGTGTATGATATTTTATTGCGCGAAAATAATTTGGGGTATCTGAAAATGATCAAATCATGGATATCAAGGTCATTTAACATGAAGGATATGGGTGAGGCATACCATATACTTAGAGTTAAGATCCAAAGAAACCAGTCTAAGAGGTTGGTGAGTCTATGTCAGGAAACATATATAAAGAAATTTTGGAACGCTGTCAGATGAATAATTGCAAACCCATGGATACTCCTATAGCTAGAGGTGAAACTTTAAGTCTTGAAATGTGTCCAAAGACTGAAAGGAAAAGGAAGACATGTCTAGAGTTTCATATTCAAGTATTGTCGGGAATTTGATATATGTTATAATGTGTACTCATACAGACATTTGTTATGTCGTGGGTCTGGTTAGGAGGTATCAATTCAATCCTGGAAGAGATCGTTGATAAGCAAGAAGAGGATTTTTCGATACCTGAAGGGAACTGCAAATTATTCACTATGCTATAGTGGCTTTGATTTAATTCTTAGAGGTTATAAAAATCCTGATTGAGATAGTGAAGAATGATAGAAAATCAGCCTTTGACTATGTTTTATTACTTAATGGTGGTGTTATTTCATGGAAAAGTAAGAAACAAACTTGCACGACCCTTTCAATTATGAAAATAGAATTCATCTAAGTTGCGCGGACCCTTCACTTTCGATGCCGCACCCGTGTCGGATTCTCCAAAAATACTCTGCTTTTGGAGAATCCAACACGCACCCGTTGAAATTTTTGAAGAGTCCGAGCAACATAGGAATTCGTAGCTTGTGCATCTGCAGTACACGAAGTTGTTTGATTAAAAGGATTCTTTGAGCATTTAGATATTAAAAAGAAATCTCAGGGTCCCATGATTTTATATTATGATAGTTAAGAGGCTATTGCGTAAACAAAGGATCCTAAGTGTCGCAGCAAGACTAAACATATTGAAATGAAGTATAACTTTGTGAGAGACATAGTAGCAAGTGGAGAAATGCATTTACGATACATACCTATGCAAAGTATGATACCTGATCCGTTTATGAAGGCAATATCTAAGGACCCGTTCGAAAAAATTGTTATATTTATGGATTGCGAAGAATTCGACTATATTTATGTATTGTAAAATGACTTGTTCATTAGAATATGCTCATCAATATTTGGTTCTTGAGTTTAAGTATCTACTCTCTCACACGAGCAATCCCCTCTTACAAGGAACGTGAAAAGATGAGACCTAATACAATCTTGATTAGTACGTGGTTATTGATAATGAAGGATGGTCTTGACAACTAGTCAGACTTGTGAATTGCACCATCATGTTATGATTGATTTTGTGAGCCAGATGTGAGTTTCTCTAAGTAGAAGGATTTGAGGATTATTGAAGTGAGAAGCTCGGGTTAGACATCTGGAGGGGTCTAGACCAGTATATATACGATGTTGAATGAGTAAAAGAATGAGAAACACGCGCCAGTATAGAGTGAGAACACTGCAACACGTGTTTCATGCTATGTTGCTCGGACTCTTCAAAAATGTCGACAGGTGCGTGTTGGATACTCCAAAAGTAGTGCATTTTAGGAGTATCTGACGCGGGTGTTGCAATATTTTGGAGAGTCCGAGCAACATAGATTTCATACCATATGTAAGAAACGACCAATGTGTTAATGGAAGAATTGTTACCTTGCTTCTTCATTTCGTGAGACCCCGAAAAGGGAATACCCTTTGACTTTTGTTGTTTCTTGAAGTTTCAATCCGTGTTGCTACTTTAGCATGTCACTAATAGCCATTAGTGGTTCGGCAATGCAGTGCATGTCTAGAAAAGCAATTGATTTGGAACAAATAGATTCGAGTGGAAAAGGAAGACAATTAAAATTAGTAATTTAACTTTTATCCACATGCCGACCATTACACTTACAGTGTCAAGTGTAATTGTGGATATAAAGTTAAACATGAACTTGAGTTCGCCTATTTAGGGGATGAGGGATCTGATAGCTAGATACTCGAGTAGCGAATGATGTCTGGGGCATTGCGAGTAATAAGATCCTCTTGTTAGTAGTGAATCCCTTCCATATGTGATTGCATTTCTATGTAGAGCTCTTGTACAATCTTAATAGGTTTGGAATTATATAGCTCTTAATGCTCGCAGGTCACACAAAGTACTTGTCTATATAAATTAAAGGGCAGCCCGGTGCACTAAGCTCCCATTATGCGCAGGGTCCAGAGAAGGACTGGATGTGTTTGTAAAAATTACCTGTGTTATCGACATGGTATTGATTTTGGTATATAGCCCACCTTGAGCGAAGTTGAAGATGTTGGATTTCTTGTCTGGGTGCCGTTCCATGTGGACTGGTCCAGCCCAATTAGGACAGATATGATTAAGAGGTTAAAAAATCTGCAGAGAAGTTACCGAACACATTTTAGCCTCTACGATTATTAACGTGGATAGTGGGAGAGATCAGTTTCTTTGGGAAGAACATCTTCTTAAAAAGATAGGAAACACTTTTTCCCTTGATTGATAGAGAATTTCTTTTCTTTAGTGCTTTAACAGTACCATAAATACACAAAAATAGGACATCTAGTTGAGAGATTTAACCTAGTTTCCTTGTGAAACTCAGTTTGGCTTGGAGCAATTTTTCAACATAGCATCTGCAAATTTTTGTTTTTGTTAACAAGTACACAATCATTGTTCTTGTTACTGTCTAAATCTGACAATACCGACTAAACATTCTAAGATAGTTGTGAAAAGTAGATAATACTATATAATGGCAAAATCAAAAAGTTTAAAGTTCGTCCATCTAAATTATATATAGAAGCTAAAATCTATTTTAAGAACGTACATGCTCTAAACTATGTCATATAATTCAAATAATGTAAATTTAACAATTTAATACTTCATAAATTTGAAGTTTGACACCTCAATCAGAAATGGATTACTGAATCTATTGTAAGATTTCATTTAACTAATAAATTGATTACTGAAATCTATTACAAGAATTTAAATCATAATATCGTTTTTTGTAAATTAAAGTATATATTTTTTTATCATTGTATTACTTTACAAAGGAAAACAAAAAGAAAATCCTATCAACCTTAAGTAATTAAAATGAGAAATCTTATACATTTCAATTTTTTACATCCTACTAATTTTAAGTATTTATATCGACTAAACGTTCTAAGATAGTTGCGAAATGTATATAATAATAATGGTGAGATCAACAAGTTTGAAGATCGATTCCATCTCAATTATAGATGGAAGTTAATATCTATTTTTAAGAACGTAAACGCATAATATTACGTCATATAATTCAAATAATGTAAATTTAATACTTAATAAATTTGAAGTTTGATGCACTTCAAAAATAACTGGATTACTGAATCTAGTGCAAGATTTCATTTCACTACATAAACTGATTACTGCTATCTATTAAAAAAAGTAAATCATAATATCGTTTTTTTATAAATTAAAGTATGTACGTTTTTATTGTCGTATTGGTACTACTTAAAACATTTTACTATTCTAAATTTTTATGAAACATTTTATCTTTAAACTCTAAATAAAAATTCAATAGTTAAGAAGTTAAAATTCTAATAAAATTATGAAATATTTGATAGCAAGTACATCATATATATGTCACACATACACGCACTAAGCACACAAATATTATTTTCGGTTTTCGCCCAAATGCTACCGTTTGGACCCCGTGGATGCATGATTTTGAAGTTCCAACTGTCTTAATAGTTTATATAAGGAATAGACATGCCAATACATGTGACCCTTACATCTCTGTTTTAGTGTGTAACGCCTTGCCTCTATATAAAAGGCTTCTATTAGTTGTTTTTCAACTTCCGTTACTTGTCAAGCCCTTTCTGAAGAAAGAACCCTCTAACCTCTCTCTATATCTCTCTATACATACATATATACAGATAGGATAAGAACCCTCTAATCTCTCTCTATGTCTCTTTATACATACATATATACAGATAGTATTGATTGAAAGATTAATTGAATTGGAGATCTCGTAGAATAGAAAGAATGTCAATTCAGTTCAAATTTAGGAGCTGTTTAAACTTTGATTCTGTTGATATAGATGGTAAGCCGTCTATACCGTTGTGGGAGTTGAGGTTGAAGATCATGCGCCATAAAAAGCTCAGCATTTGTCAAGACTTTGTTCTCATTTTCTCTGATGCCCTTTCTGGGGAAGGTTGTTGAATTGTTCTAATTTTATTCCTTTTGTTTTAGTCGTTGGGCTTCTATATATATGTGTTTATGAAGTTTATATGAATTCATATCTATATATATCTATGTGTAGGTAGTGTGTGTGTGGTCATACGATTTTTATTTTAATGTTGAAATTAATGTGTGTGAGAGTGACGGGGGGAGGGGGGGGTGTTAGGGGTTAGGTTTGCGTACATCCTACCCTCCCCAAACCCCACTTCTGGGATTACACTGGGATGATATTGTTGTTGATCAGAGTAACATATATCTTTGTATTCCTATATATGTTGTTGCGTCTGTGTTTTTTCTATCTTATAATCCACTGGGATTTACACCAAGTCTGAAATTTATCTTAATTTCGAGTGACAATTCTTGTGGTCTTCATTGCAGAGTATAATGACGAAAATTTACAGATTGCGAGTGGGTCAAGTGTAATTGTCAAGAGAGTTCCAGCTGGAACGATGCCTTCAGCTGCTAAGTGAGTTCTTACTACTTGAAAATGCAAAATCCTTTTGAGAAATTTTACTAATATATTATATGTCTTGTTAGGTATTAGCTCAATTAAATTCCTTTTATAACTTAGATTCTTTCATCTTTTGCTATAAAAGTGTGATTATGAGGCTTTCCATGCAATGACTAATTGGTATGTGTTGTATGAGCTAAGATTAGTTTGTGAACTGTATAAATAAAAATTGATGTTCATTGTTCAATAATGGATGGGCTTCGTTTTGTTAACTTGGCATCTATTGGTAATTATTTAAGTTAGAGCGCTGTGGAATTCAGAGGAAAAGGACATACAATAATGGATGGGCTTCGTTTTGTTAACTTGGCATCTATTGGTAATTATTTAAGTTAGAGCGCTGTGGAATTCAGAGGAAAAGGACATACGATTATACGTAAACCTGATCAGTAAATAGAAGAGCTGGACGGCGTGGTGCACCCGATGGTGTGGCCTAGTGATCAATGAAGTGGGTTGAGAACCATGAGATGTCTGGTTCAAATCCCAACGGAGGCAAAAATACTAGGTTATTTCTTCCCATTTGTCCAAGTTTTGGTAGACAGAGTCACCTGGCACCTGTGCCAGTGGAGGTAGTAGGTATCCCGTTGAATTAATCGTGGTATGAAGAAGTTGGACCGGGCATCATGGTTATGAAAAAAGAGAGCTAGACGATGTAGAGCCATCGACAGAGTCATTAGATGACCATGATCTTAAGTGATATGGTATAACAATGAACCGGTGCTTGTGTGAAGGTTGGTGTTACTAAACACCACTTGCATATGCCTGCATTTAAAGTACCACATAGGCATAAAAGACAAGAATAGTGCATGTCATAGTTTTTCTTGATATTTGTTGAGATTGATTTTGCCTGAGTAGCACCCAGCAGAAGTGTATGTGCTATCTGCAGATTTGGTCGGGCTGCAATTTTCTACTAGTCGGAAAGTGGTGAAGTGGAAGACTTGCTATAGTTGCACTTTTAAAGTGTGATCGCAAAGGATTTGGCTTGAATGGTTAATGTTCGTGCATAGGCGGTTGAAATCACACATTACATGAGGGTGTCAATTAGGAATCACAACAGGGAGCAGTATTGCTTTATCAATGATTGCAGTGACGTGATGTCAAAGGATTGTCTGAGTTGCACTTAAACCCCGAAGTTAGGTTTAAAATAGGTTGTGTGTTTCGCGTCGCTTAAGTGGCAGTAATACCAAGGCGCTAAGTTGAAGAAGGCGACAAGTCCGGACGGCCATGGAGGCCTGAAAACAAGACAATAATGTTTCATTGTAACTTATCCAATTCTTCAGTTTACATTATTGTGGTTTGGGTTTATAGTCATTATTCTTGAACACATTTTTCTCTTCAATTGTGCCGTTCTTTATTAAACCCACATTTTATTAGCGCTTAGAGCTCCAATTGGCTTCATTTTTTTTTTAAACCTTTGATGACAGTAAATGATCGAAGATCGTGGTGATGCATTTTAGTCAATGTTATTTGTTTTGAGCTCTTGCTGTAACAATGCTTCACAACATAATTGAATTTATTTTTTTACTTTTTTAAGAACTACATTTTTTAAGATATACAACGGATTAGCAAAGGAAGTATATTAGAAATATTTCCTTCTCATATTCAAATTTGTAATGCTTAGTGAAGTGGAATTTCTTGTTGACTGTATTGCTCTTTTTATAATTGGGCAATGAGCACACAAGACAAATTACCGACATAATCAATCCTCTTACAAATAATCAAATACCATAAATGCTTTTTAGTATAGCATACTAATATGTACCTTACATTAAAAGAGATTATCCAAGCCAAACCTTTCTTTCTTTTATCAAGAACCTTTTTTAATCACAGTGGTGGCCGAACCAATTTGCGCACTAAGCGGAACTTGTCTTTCCAAATTGCTTTATCCCTTCCTAAAGTTTTGGTATTGCAAACATGGAATCTGGACGTAATCCTACTCTTGTTCACCTCACACGATTCTAGAAACAATGGAGGAATTCCACATGGAGTTTGGGGAGATTAGGTATCCAATTTATTCCAGACACCATCTTCATTATGCACACAACGATGCAAGGTCGCATTAAAATTGACTTATCTATCTAATCAAGGAAGTGCATGTTTCCATCTCTCAATTTAGTTTAATTAGTTAGTAGAGAAAGCAAGACGGGAACTCTCTAATCTACAAATTATGAGTTTTTTTCGTGCACTGTTGCACCATCGGATAATGCTTAATTTGTTATTTCTACTTTTGGATGAGCAACAACAACATCATCATACCCAATGAAATCCCACAAGTGGGGTCTGGAGAGGGTAGTGTGTACGCAGCCCTATCCCTACCTTGTGAAGGTAGAGAGACTGTTTTGATAGACCTTCAGCTTAAGTAAAGCATATCAAAACAGGTATGAAAAAAAAATACAGTAAAAGGATAATGGAGAAAAGAACAGTAGCAATAACAAATGATACGATAATCAGAGCAAAGGAAACAACAGGTAATAATAAATCGAAGAATATGAAAGTAGGAAAATAATAATAATAATACTGATAAGAGAAACTAGACAGCGCGCCATTACCTATTAACCTTCTGTCCTAATCTTAGACCTCCATATCTTCTTATCTAGGGTGATGTCCTTAGTGAGCTGTAGGTGTGTCATGTCCTGTCTAATCACCTCTCCCCAATACTTCTTCGACTTACCTCCACCTCTTCTATGACCCACCATAGCCAACCTCTCACACCTCCTCGCCGGGGCATCTGTGCATCTCCTCTTCACATGGTCGAACCATTTCAGCCTCGCTTCCCTCATCTTGTCCACCATGTAGGTCACTCCCACCTTGTCCCGAATATCTTCGTTCCTATTTTTAGATGAGCATTTTGGAAAATTCTTCAGCTTTGCCTACTAGTGTGGCAGAAGTCATTTAAGGTCTTTTTGCATGGTTCGCTCGTCATGCAGAGCGGACTTGTCTTAAAAATAGTCTTCGATATGGTTATGTTGTGTTAATTATGGGTGCAAACTGCTATTAAGAGTTGGCATATTTATCTAACTTTACCGTAGTAGTTGATGACATAGGTGTCCATACTTGGGATGTATGATTAATGTTTATGTATCTAACTTTACCTTAGTAGTTGATGACGCAGTAGAACTTCTGGATTGAACGTGTCCATACTTGGGATGTATTACTAATGTTTAGATTTCTGTTTAAAGTTGAATTGTAGAGAGTTCTAAAGGAAGGAAATTGGTGGATGGATGAATTGTCCCTACAATGATCTGTCAAAATGGGACGTATAACTTTGAGAAGGAAGACGGGAATGATGTGTTTATTCATCTTTGGAGTGTTTCTAAAGCAGGAAATCAGAGTGTTTTGAGGTGGTATCCTTAAAGTTTCTAACATATGGTCACGTCGAGGGTCACACCTTAGTTAAAGGTGGAGGCACTAACTTGAGTTTGGCGATAGTCAAGAGACGAAACCTATTTCGTTCTAAGGTTGTGGTTAGATGAAGATTGAAGCTTGTTCCTTCCAGCTTTAAAATTCCAAAGAAGTACGTTTTGAAAACTGGAAATGAAAGAATCATTGAGTTCAGGTTGTTTTGGTAAAACTTGATCTATAAAGACTTTTTGACTAAGAATTCGGATAAACAGATAATCAACTAAAATGTAAGTACTAAACTTTATTTTTTGGATCAATTTTTTTTAAGTACGAAACTGTTTGAGTTTGTTTTGAGTTCTCTCCTACATATGGAGGGTGAATGCATACCAATATTTATAATCTTTTATGTAGTTAAATGCAATATTTATTTATAACACGCCCTTCTTCAAAAGATTTATATTTATTATATCTATGCAGTCGTCAAAGTTAGTATTAAAAACTTTGAAATAATTATTTTATCGGTGACAAGGAAAAAGGGACCATCTCGTATGCAAGTGTTGTAACGTGTATATAAAATAAATCTCATGGAAAATAAAGTAAAGGTATCTTTAAAATGTGATTTCCTGTTAATCACACCTTGTCATCTTTACTAATTGGGATCTCGTAGATACTGTAGAAGTTTGTCCTCTGATGTTAGTTTTAATATATGTGAATTTAACGTTTTCAAACTTATCGACAAGTCAAATTGTATTTCCTTAAAACTTAAAGAGTCTATAAAGTATTTTAAGTAGCACAAACACATCTAAGGGTGTGGCCAAGTGGTTAATGAAGTGGATAAAATGGTCCAAATTCCAAAACGGCACAATTTTTTAGGTGATTTGTTTTGAATTGTCTAAGTCCTGGTGGGTAAAGTTGGCTGTGTTGGTAGGATGTAGCAGGTACTTGGTGGATAGTCAAGGTGCGTGCACAAGTTGGCCTGGTCACCATCGAAATAAAAACCCAAGCATATTAAGTAACACTCTTCATCAAAAATGTTTAAAGTAACACAAAGATGTACCAGATTATCTCGGTGTTGCTTCTTAGTAAAAGATTTTCTTTTACGTGATCCAAAATAAAAGATGTACTAATTATTTTTGATCTTTGGCACAAACATAATTCATTCCGGTTTAACAGCTAAACTAACTTACCAATAAAATCTGTAGTCTTTGCTTAGGGATTATTTTGCAACTTCTTGCATGCCTTTCATCTTCCCTTACACATTAGTGTCATCTTTTTGGTGAACATGGTTATTTATTTATGAAGTAAGGAAAATCTTTGTATCCATAATGTTTACAAAAGCAGAGAATCTTATGCTTTAATATGATTTTCTACGAAAAGCATACAGTCATTAATGCCGACAAATTAGTTCCATTTTATACTCTGTCTTGTTCACATGATAGATGGGGCTGCAAAGCATCTTTTAGAGCCTTCTATGGCTAGATATTTATTTGTACATGTTCTACCAAGACAATTTTTTATGGTTTGATTATTTCATATTTCTAGAAGCTTTTATGGTAAAGATGCTAGGATTTATTGCCTTAGGGCATTGGTCTAGTAGTGAGAGTGTTGTGTGTGATGTGTGTGTTGGGCGCATGTCCTGGGTTCGGCCTCTGTTGCTGACAAAAGCCTGGTATTTAGGGGAGAAGGGTAGGAGGGCAAGCCCATTACCACCCAGTTTCGGATTGTGTGCCATTGACCCTCGAGGATTTCTCGTCATTAATTTTCTTTAGAGATGCTTGGATTTACAATGGATAATTTGCTTCTATGATCAAGGTATAAAATAAGATCGATGACCGGTATCAAGCATGATGTCATTGCAAACAACTGTTGAGCTAGGAAATTGCACATGCTTTTAGACCATTTGGAATTTAGTGCTGTCATTTAGCAAAATGGAAATATAATAGTATGAACCTGAAGCACCATATCAGTTGGAATAATCCACTTTTTATACTTTATGCACGGTTAAGGCCAAAACCTATGCTTTACAAGGGATTTTTATTGAGTTGCATCCTGTTTTTGGGTCCACTATGCTGACGATGTTAGTTTAGCCTCTTCTTTACATTGGCAATGCATTAAAATCAGGTAGTAGAGGAGAAAAATTGGATAATTAAGAAGTGGGTTTATCTTTTGATATCATCACTTTGCTATTATATACTGAAGTCGGCTAGAGAACAACTGTGGGAGAAGAGGGAGATGTCTTCTATTGAATATCACTCAGTGGTTTATCATGCTAAAATTCAAAATTCTTGAATATTCATGAGAGCCAACTCAATTCGCATTGGTTATTTCTTTCTTCTCCTTTTCTTTCTCCTCTTAATATACCTTTCCTCCTTTATCTTGACACTTGGCAGTTTGAGGATTCCACTGTGCCCTGTTTATGGAAACATGCTCCTCTATTCATTATGATGCAGTTATTAGTTCTCCCACATGCGAGCTGTCTCTGTTTTACTTCTTGAACCTCTAGAAATCTCGGCATTCTAAATAGCAATTTTTTCTCAAGATTGAGGTACTTTCGGGGATGGCTTTGAAAGGATTTGGTATAGGTTGACTTGCTGATTGCGTATGCTAAAGTTCTAACAAAGTGGAAATGAATGGAACCTTGGCCTGTTTATTGTTGGATGAGTCCCAGCTTTCAGAAGTGTAGTTGAACTTATATGTATTGGTTATTAGCTTGAAGCTAAGGTGGTGATGCTTTTGAATTCTCCTCCTGATATGCATGTTCTATTTTCAGTCTATCACATAAATAGGTATAAATTTCAGTGTGTTTTTCCTGTGTTCACCGTGCTTATCTGACAAGATATTTATTTGTTTTCCTTTTGTATGTTAAGGTTCGTCTTAGACCTTACTCACTGAATAGGTTCTGTCTGGTGTGGAATGTTTGTGGTGTCGGTCATGATTCTTGTGCTTCCCGGAACAGTTTATTTGTCTAGATACTGAGGTGCTCTAATAATGATATGTCATTTAAGTTTGTTGCTGCTTTCTGAAGTTTCTCTCATATGATTTGACACGGTAACAGGCCGCCAATTGGTACCATGAAGGATTTAGGGCTGAAAGATGTTGATCCTGTTAATTATTTGGTGAGTGTGGTTACCAATTTTACTTGCTGCACCCATGCTATCTATAACCTTTTTTCCTTGTAGATAGTCACTTGGAAACCCAAATCTTCTTTGTGCATGCATTGACTTATGTCTTGCATATATTACAGGTTGGGCAAGCCAATGTGTTAGATGACTTGGCAATGACATTTTTCCAGTGACTGAAGGAACATTTCTTGGCAGTGTACCTGATGACCCCGAAGATTGTCAGAGTGAAAGCAAGCCTCTTAATTTTCTTTATTACCATGTTCGGGATGGAGGTATTAGCTCATAACTGACCAGCTTTCTTAGCTATTTCTTCTGCATATGTCATCAGTGGAAATACTGGCATGTATTCTGGTTTATCTATAGGCTGAACCTCATTATGTTCCTCCTGAATACATGTGGACATGGAAGGAATCATGATGTCGGTAGAATTCCTCTATGAGGGAAATGACTGATGAGATGCATTCATCAATCATTTTCTTCCTTTTTCTTTGAAAGAGTAAGTCAGAGTTGAGTTCGTAATGGAGTTACAAAACCTTGGCCCCTAACATACATTTCAATCAATGTGCTGACTTGTAGATTCGTGAAACATTCAGAACGATGTAGAAGTTTAAAATCAGTAAATGAATGAAGCCAAATCTTATATTTATGAATCTTTTGCCCATTTTGTCCTCCAGTTTGAGGTGAAGAGGCAGCTGAAATGTTTATATGAATTTCTTGCTACTGGTGAACATCTCAATATCCAGTATTTGCAACTGTCTCCCATTTCCCCACCTCCCTATTAAAGGAAAACTAAAGTAAATTTTTTGTTTGTAATCATTCCTTAAGATAATTTGATTTTTATTTTGCAATCAGTATCTTGCATGGATTTGAATTTAAAATTTGAGTGAACCCATTATCTATTCTTTTATCTGGTTATGTTAGTAACTTTTTGCCATGTTCAGAGCATTGGAAGGTTTTTGTCCTCACCTACTACGTTGTGACAAAAAATGTAAAAAGGAACTATATACTGTTCAAATTGATTAGCTCTTGCCTAAAACAAGCTGTATCAATACATGCGGTAATGAGATCTGTATTACTTCTTACAGTCCTCAAATTTGCTTTGTCTACTGGCTTATTGTTTGCTTATATTGTGATTTGATGTAGTTATTCACTGACTATATAATTGCAGCTAATTCTTCCATCAAGAAAGAATAAAGGCCAGTTGTGTGACATAAGAAGTTGGATTCTAGTGCTTTCACTGGATCTTTACTTGTTGCACTGGCATTATGAATTTATTTCTGGAACTTTTAAGATCTAATTACTGGTTTTTGCTCACTAATAACAAATATTTTATTACTGATCAGAGGACATGTCTTAATGCAGGTGGGGACATGAATTTTGTGCCTGCTGCTAGAGTTAATAAGGTACAACTTTTGTCAGCACAGTTAGTACTGTTTTATGGTGTTTTCATGTGGAATTGTGTGTTATCATTATAAAACTTCAGCAATTTCCAAAAAATCATTATTTTAGTACTGTTTTCTGGTGTTTCCATGTGGAATTGTGTGTTATCATTATAAAACTTAAGCAATTTCAAAAAAATCATTATTAAACTTTAACAAAGCTTGCTTTTCTGTATCTCTTCTTGGGTTCTTGTTTCCATTTTTATTCTTTGATTTTAAGTAGAAATTGACCTATATACTATCAACCATGTTTTTTGTGTGTATTTGTTTTCTTGATGTTTTCATTTACTTGCTATGTGGCTTTGTTAAGCTTTATTAAATGAAGTATTTACTTTGCTGGTGCTACCTCTTAATATCTCATGCAACCTGGAATCCATTTTGGATTACATCCGTGCTAAACTTCTCTATATGAGTGTAAAACTATGTTTATCATGCAAAATATGAGAATTAAAAAAATAAAAAAATATGAAAAGGAAATGTTCTCTCTTGACAACCCGATCTTTCTTTGGAATGCGAAGAACACCTATTTTTAGGCAAGAAATACACTATTGAAAATTCCTAAATGAGTGTGAATGTGATCCTCAAACTGCAGCCATTTATTGTATCATTTGACTGCAATAAATGATGCATCATTAATTATTTGGAAATACTTGGGTGCATTTATTACTACGGCTTGACATTTTACAAATGTAAACAAATTATTCACTGTACATGTACATTTATTCAAACACATTAGAACTCTAAAGGGGCAGAACATGGAGATGCCTTGAGTTTTAAACAATGTGATGAAACATCAGAAACATACGCAGTAGTACCAAGGCGTCCATTATCATGCCCATGTCTTGGAACTTCGAGATGATCTATACCTTTCTATGTCTACATTCTTATGAACTTCACTCAAAGTGTGTAATATCTTTTGTTTGGTTTAGAGTAGACATCACACATCTTTCCTCTGGTCATACTTTCACATTATCACATTTATAATTCTCCCTTTAGTTTGTCTTTCTTGAAAGAACCACTCTTTGGCTGGATAACTTTAACTTTTGTTTTTTGCTTATTTAAAAAAATAAGCATTACCTTCTTATTAGTGATTTGTGGATCCCTCGAGGCTTGAAACTAATTGGTATTAGAAAAATGCATTGTTCCTGATATCTGGATATGTTGGGAGTTATACAACATTTTTTGTTTATGTGATCAATGATAGCAAGAGAAAGATATATGATCATGATGTACTGAGTGGGAAAGAAAAATATAAGTATTTAATTAGTCATGTTGCTTTGTAGTGTTGGGCCTGTAGGCATAAACTGATGGTAGTTTTTGTTTATTAGGACCATAACTGTTACATGTGTGGTGTTCCTCACCATCTCATCAGAGACTGCGCTTTTGCTTCCTATACAAATCCGATGCTTCAGACAGGTAAATCTATTGTTTGTTTAACATACAAGGTATGCTGTACAATATGAGAGATATTTTTGCTCTGGTTGTGCTTGAATCAGGAAACGCCATGCTTACGGGAGGATTTCCAGGCTATCCATCTCCTTACTGGAATTGCAATACATATTCCACAATGAGGCCATTTCAAAATATGTATGGTAATGCTGGAAATGCTCCATTTAATGCTTGTATGGTTCCTCCAACACCTTCTGGTCCTCCTTATATGCAATCTATGCATGGTGGCGTGGCTTTACCCGGGTAAGTAGGTTCTTTATTTGATGAACTTTTTTTACTCAAAGATGCTTGTCGCCATTTATCAATAGATGGGTCCTTTATCATTTTAAGATTCAAATTGATGCAAATGAGTTTGAGACCTTGGGAACTTCATGCAGAGGAATCATGATGATGGGTGGTATGGCACTTCCAGCTGGAAACAGAGATGATCTCCCATTGAACCAATATGAGTGCATGGGCCTCCAGCTTGATGAAGATAAAAGGAGAATTCAGCATGAAAAAATGAGAAGGTAATTTTTGCTACATAAGTCAATAGTAGAATGTAACTGACACGAGTTTATTTGTTCTCAGAATATCTAAAACAGGAAATAGCCTTCCAAATTATGTGGCATAGATTGCTTTTGAGTGTTAGCTTGACGTAAAGCATTATTTGGAGTGAATATGGTGCGGTTTGTCATCGTTAGCTAAATGGTTAAATTAGTCCCTCTGCACTCTCCCTTGCTATCGTATCAAATTCTGAATTATCACATGCCTAAATGGTCGCTGATTAATCTCAGCATGCATACTTCTCCTTTTGTCTGGCACTCAAACACTGAGTGCAAGCAACAATGGAATCATCTGAACATAGTGCAAGCAACAATGGGATTAGCTGAACAAATATGTTGTGGGAATGTTTTGTCTCTTAGTACTTTGACGTGTAATTTGTTTTCTGGAATTGCTGATTTCAAGATTACCATGATATCTATCAAAGTCAATCATCTCTCTCTTTTGGTTGCTCCTAAGTATCTGCCTTGTTTTTGCTGATTATGGCTCCAATTATTTATTTTTCTTTTTGTCAGATGCCATGTCTTGCGTCAAATCAGGCTTGACAAAGGCTAACTATACAATTTTAAGACATTACTACTTTTTTCAGTTAGAGTTTTGACCTCGACAAACTCACTCCACATTTGAGTGTTGTAGAATATTGAATTCATTGACATCGGCCTCTTGTCTTAGCCACAATAAGTTTTTGGTCTTGATGCTTTCCTGCTGAAGTAAAAAAGTGCATTTCTTTTCCTTCAAAGTATGGTCTTATAGGGTTCTCCTGTACCACTTTAATCTTGTGTGTCCATGCCACTATATTTTTGGGAAAACATTACGTATGCTAGATAATTATTCACGCTTCCTTTGGAGAATTTTGTTATTTCCTTTCTCTTTCTCTGGAATAAGTTGAGAATTCAAAACACAGCATTAGTGAGTGTCATTTCAGTATTTTCATTTTTCTTTTGCCTTTATCCTGCCTCCACCTTCTCATCCTTGTATAGTTCTCTTTCAATTTTCTTTCTTTTTCATGTAGCAGTTGTCTGATTAAACTATAATTTTAATTAAAACTACCCTTGTACAGAGAGCAATATTTTGAAGCTGAGTCTAACTTTAAGGAGCCTTGCCCAAAAAATGATCGAGGAGCATCAGGAAAGGTCCATAAGGAGAGGGAACCAAGCACAAGTTGTTCTGGTGATGGCTTTGCTTGAAAAACACACAGAAAGCACCTCCGTGTTGAGAAAAGAAGGGAGAGAAGTCCTCAGGCCTCATCTGATTATAGAGATAAGGTGCGTCATCACTCTGACAGGTCTAATTCTGTCACTGATGGTTTTCCTAGTAGTTCTGATAGGCGTAGGAGAGAAATTCATCAACACCATAGTCGGGACTCAAGAAAGGACCATGAATGTGATTCTACTTTGGATCACTATCAAGTTTCTGATCGCAAACGTGGAGTTAATTGTCATGTAAGAGGCTCTCATCAGAAACATCACCGAAGTTCTGCACTTGAACCTAGTGCACCTGTGCATCAGAAAGCACGATCTAAGGAGAGCTGTTTGGGGCATGACGCAAGGAACTCCAGGCACCATGAAAGACACTCCATCGATGAGGTACGTGACAACAAGAAATGGATGAGCAGCGGCTCTTATAAAGATTGCAGAGACAGTTATCATCACAAGCGAAAAAGAGTCCATTGAGAGTAATGAACATGACTCATGAGGTAAACTTGTAAATGAAGTTGTTCAGAAATCAGTGTAGGTGATCAACCAGGTTCCTGTTTCCTCTTGAATAGGTACCTTGTATTAACTTGGTCTTGTTGTAGCTTTGGTATATGGTCTTTTATGTCCTTATGGAAATATATAGGTCCCTACAACTTGTAAAAGACGTAGGTGTTTCAGGATCTAATTTGCAATATCTGTTGGCTTTGTTGGTACAGATCTGTAGAGTGGTCAGCTTTTGGACAGTAACATCATGACTTAACTTTTGTTCATTTTCCTAACTAATCCTCTTCACTTCTTTAGTGTGAGGTCTGGATGCTAGACAAGGTTTTAACCAGAAGCCATCTGGTTACAAATTAATATTTTGGACCGTTTTATATGCTGCCCAACAATTGTTTTGGACAAAGGTATGGAAGCTGATTTGAGGTATGTTCTCTGTCTCGGTAATGCTTACCGCAAGTAATTTCCACCCTTTCAGTGGTACAAGTTCCTCTTAAGTCCTATTCACTTAATTTGTCCGCCTACCACTTCCCTCTAGCTGCCAACTAGATCGATCAACAGATAAAATGCTAATTACTGAGATATTCTTCAGAATAAATGATATAGTATGATGGCATAAACTACGATAAAGTTATCTTGCGGTATGTTGGTGAGATGCGTACATTCGAACAAGAGATGCATAAGTGCTAAATTAAGATCTTGTATCATGATTCATGGTACCCCTTCCGTTACATTGTACTGTACATTGTATCGTCTGGCATTACATGGAACATAACAAAACAAATTCTCCGCGTATTATTGGACGAGAATCCATTTTTAAGAGAGAGGTGTCCTATTGCATTCATTTTCTTAATAATGATGTTATGATCCAAAATTCCAGTGGTACGCTAGTATGATCTCCAAAGTTCATAACAGCTCAACTCATACCTGCACATAGAGCAGCAAGTGTAACATTAGTACAATAATCAACGCGTATTCATTATCATTGACCGTCCCAACAAAGTAGTAGCAAAGGGTTATCGAAATACTCACTTTCAAACTTGTGCGATTATTATATCTGACAGTAATAACATATATGATCCACCAGCTAAAAGTCTCGGTCGCACCTATGCGTTTCAATAGACTGTCCATGACGCCCAATTTTACTTGCTTTGAACTATGCATTTCAATAGACTGTCCATAGTCAACAATATCTGATCAATTGCCCAACCAACTATGAGTTTCATCAATCGTCCACAGTGGTGGCAACAAGACTTATTTCGTGGTTTTACCAATGCATAGCAACAGACCATCCATAGAACACACCATTACCTGTGGTGAACTATGTGTTTCAATAATCGTCCATGGTAGTGTCACCTCATCTTATACCCCAGCCAACTGTATTTATCATTAGTCCGTCCACAGTGGTTGTCGCCCCGACTGTGTGTGTGAATTAAGTACTGCCCATAGCGTGTATGATGCTCACCATCTCATATCAAACATCAATCTTATCAATAATGTCACAGACTCAATAGATATGAACTTGAGCAATTACAAAGATAAAATCATTCTAGAATGTAACCTAGTCAAAAAACAACAACAACAAACCTAGTGCAATCCCAAGGAGTCTGGGGAGGATAGAGTATACGCAGACCATATCCCTACCTTGTGAAGGCAGGGAGGCGGTTTCTGATAGACCCACGACTCAAAGGGTGAGGAAAAAGAAGCAGTAATAACAAGCAATAACGGCAGCAAGATAGTAAGATAACGAAGTGAAAGAAACATTACTGAAGATACTTTTGATGTTTTAGATTACTTGTAAGGAAGAATATAGATAGGATATTCAAGCTGTAAGGTGTAACATTTTGAAAGGGGGACTGCATTCTTTTTGATGTAGTATACCTGTGGATATATAGTTAACTGTTTTTTTTTTTTTTTTTTTTTTTTTTGAAACTAGATATATAGTTAACTTTTACCATTCTCAAAAAAAAAAAAAAAAAAAAAAAAAAAAGTGAAAGAAACAATCAGATAGTACTAAAGATGAGAAGCAAATGCAAGGAAAAAAATAATAATCTAAGACTCCTGGTATGGAAAAGGAATACGCCTGACAATCTACTAACCCTCTACCCCAATTCTCGACGTCCATGCCCTCCTATCAAAAGTCATGTCCTCGTTAAGCTAAAGCTGCACCATGTCCTGCCTAATCAACTCTTCCTATTCTTTTTTGGCCAACCTATACCTTTCCTTAGGCCCACCATGGCCAACCTCTCACACCTCCTAATTGGGGCGTCCGTGCCTCTCCTCTGCACATGCCCGAACCATCTCAACTTCACTTCCCGCATCTCATCCACCATTGAGGCCACTCCCACCTTGTCCCGAGTATCTTCATTTCTAATCTTATCTCTCCTGGTATACCCACACATCCATCTCAGCATCCTCATTTCTGCTATTTTCATCTTTTGGACATGGGTGTTCTTGATAGGAAAACACTCCGCCCCATACAACATAGTCAGTCTAACCATCACTTTATAAAACATACCTTTAAGTCTTGGTGGCACATTCTTATCACATAGAACACTGGATGCGAGCATTCACTTCATCCATAGTGCTCGAATATGATGTGTGACATTATCTTCAATCCCTCCATTGCTTTGGAATACTAATCCTAGTACTTGAAACTTCCTCTCTTGGGGATGACTTGTGTATCAAGCCTTACGTCCACGTCCGCTTCGTGAGACACGTCACTAAATTAAAAAACATCAATAAGGCATAGATAATATGCTTAACTTATCATAACATGGATATGGAAAATGAGGCTACACTCTAGCGTTTCAACTAATTCCCTTTTCAATAATTAATAGTCGTATATATGCTTGTCACGCGATATATACGCTAAGCACATAGAACATGGATTTTGGGAAAATTCCTCGTTGAGGTCAAAACTTTAACTTATCTCGGTCCGAAGCAACTCTAGCCTTCTCAAACCTTCTTTCCGCACTCAAATCCAACAACACGAGCTCCATCCATTCAAAAGAATACTACGAGGTTGGACGAATCAAACGATACTCATATTGCAATTTTAGACTAGGTTGAAGTGAAACTTAAGTCTCATGGTCAACATTTGAAATTAATTATTCTTATCGGTTACCCGCAACTCTACTCTGCAAGTCCAAATCTTCTATTAGTTCTCAATTTCGAGTTCAATTCGATGTTCAAATCTCCAAAAGTCACTTTCTTAGAGTTGCTGTCAGTATTTCAGGGAGAGTTTTGTTGAGGTAGGTTGAGACCATATTACGCGGGACGAAGAGGCAACTGTCAGCAACTAATGTTGGGAAAAACTTAATCACATCCAATGTTTACCCTTAGTTCAATCAATTGAATATGTAACATGTGTTTTTAATACAGTTAACGTACATTCACACTCAGATTTATCACTAAACCATGATAAATTAATATAATTCTGGTGTAAATATGGAATGTGGATATGTTTTTTCCAACTAATGTCGCTTGATACAATATGCGCCTTATGGTGCATGATTCAGAAAGGGGAGGACTTATTTGTTTTATTTATCTGTTGTATGCTTAGATAAATAGATTGACTAATCTAGGCTTGCTAAGGACTCCACCCCAAGATGGGTTTGAACTTCCTGGAGTTTTAGGAGTTGTGTTTGGCCATAGTTTTTGAAATTGTAGTTTTGGTGAAATGTAGTTGTAAAACAATGAAAAAAGTGAATTTTTTTTGAAAAACAAGTTTTTTGAGTTTTTGGTATTCCGGAATACAACTTCAAGTTGTATTCGGAATTTTCATGGCCAAACGCTGATTCCGGAAAAAAGTGAAAAAAATTTCCGGAATAAAGTGAATAATTTTTATGGCCAAACGGGGGCTTAAACTCCAGGGACGATTCCTTCGTTTGAACATATAAAGGTTCAACGATTTATGGAGTTTGAACTTTTAAAGGTTCAAACTCCATGAAGTTTTTCTTTTCGTGGAGTTTGAATTAGGTTTCATGGGTGAAGTAATGATAAAATATGTAAGTATTAATATTGGTATTATGAGTGAAATAAGTACGTTTAATAATGCGAAAAGGATTATTTCACCCATGATACCTGATTTGAACTCAAGGACAATGTCCTGAAGTTTCAGCTTCTAGAAGTTGAAACTCCATGATTGTGTCCTGGAGATCAAAATAGGTACCATTGAGTTATTTCACCCATGGTCAGTGGCGGAGCCACATGCATCCAAGGGGTGTCAAAAAATTACAGTGTAAATACTACGTAAAAATTTCTTTTTATATATATATACTATGTGTACAATAGACCCTTGTGGTCCGGCCCTTCCCCGGACCCCGCGCATAGCGGGAGCTTAGTGCACCGGGCTGCCCTTTTTTTTTATATATATACTATGTGTTGAACCACCTTAAATTTCTTCGTATATTTACTTATTTATATTTTGACATCCCTAAGTAAAATTTCTAGTTCTGCCACTGCCCGTGGTACCTCTTTTGAACTCAAGGACAACATCTTGGAGTTCCAATTTGTAGCGTCCTGGAATTTGAACATTGCAGCAGAGAAGTTCTCCTTTTAAAAAAAAAATCTGGTTGGAACTCCAGCATAGCGTGTAGAGTTTTGAGCTCCAGTGTATGATGTTGGAATTGCTTTTAGGTGGGAGTAAGTTTTTACTAAAGTTCTTTTTTCATGTGAAAAGAGTGGTTAACATTGATAGCTTTAAAAAAAGCAGCTAATATTTGAGATCAGGTGTTGAAAGTGTCTGTTTACCTTGGGATAGAAAACGGGACGGGGACCTATAACCATTTTGGTGTCATCTTCTTTGAGAAAATCTTATCTAAGTCATGCCACAGTATGCATCATTGACAGTTAACCAAAGTTTTAAAAGACAAGGAAAGAAACGATCAGTAATCCTTTTGCTAAACAAGGAAATTTGCTATCAGCTAACATAGTCTAAACTGCAAAAGAAGTATTCGTTGTGAGTTCTATTGATGATACATATTCCACGTTCTAATAAAAAATTCATTACTAAATTTGTATATTGCGAGACATATTTATTGATATCAAAATATACTTCATAGAAGCTTTAGGGGATGTGTGCTTTGATTTGCTATAGACATGAGGTCATATGACTTTGGAGTAACATTCTTTCTTTTCCTGGAAAAAGAAAACCTTCTTACAGCTAGTTTGGATTGTTTTTACCTATTGCATTGTGTTAGTTTAAATACAATGTTTGTTTTGATCATTACTTAAATTTTATTGTACCGTATCGTTAAATCCATTGTTACGTAACGACGAAAAGTCTCATTTTATGTAATGGCCGATTTGGTGTTATTGCGTCGTTGCCTTATTTATTTTCTCTCATTTTGTTCTTACTTATCTTCTAATAATCATATTTTATTCTTTATTGTACCTTTTTATGATAGCTCTACACCGTACTGTAATTTTATTTTTACATTCTTAAATCTGTTGCTTTAAAGTTTATTCTTAAGATAAATAATGTGGTTATCCATTAATGTACAGTTTCACAATTTTTTTTGGCAATTGTCCTCGAGTTCTCGTGTGTGTTATGAACTATTATGTTATACTATTATAATTAAGTGTAATTGCTTTCCAGGAATAAGACTCTTTTTGAAGATGTAGTTTTGGAACGGTTGAAATTCTACATTTTCCATTTCGCTTGTGCATTTTAACGGTAGTACAAACAAAAATGGGTCTGAGATTGTTGAAATTCGGCTTCACTTTGAGTTTTAACTTGGGCAGGTTGGGTTATGACCCACAATTCAACTCATTTTATCCCAATCCACTTGACCTAAAGAGATTTTGGATGGGTTGGGTCTTGACCCATTTACTAGCATAGCTCGTTTTAACCCATCCAAATTTGGTCAAGCTGCCCATTTCACACCCCTAGCTGCATTACTACTTGGTTGTTTTGTTGCATTACCATCATATCTTTGCTACGGTTTCTCTTCTCTTGTATTTTCGAGATCAAGCTAAGCTTAGTGCAGCATTTTTAAGGTGTAATTACTATACAGTAACAGAATTCCTCCTCACATGTGTGCAGAGGCTTTACTGTTGTTTATTTATAACTATAAACATGTTGTGTTCAGTAGCATAGGATGCTGCATATGTACATTTAAGGTCATCCTGTATAGATTTTCATTGTACTCATCATGTCAATTCTCTTTTATCATTGTATGGATTGCCTCCAGATACTTTATTTGGTTCCACTTGCAAATAAAATCTCGCTCCCGCCTCATGCAACTTCACTGACTGGTCCTCATAGAACAGTAAAACATGGTCAACTAGATAACAAAGGGGAATACACATAGTTTCAACCCAAAAAGAACTCAAGTATGATGGTATTCAAGTCATGGAAACCAAGTGATCATAGGTATTCCCATGGGTGCATCTCTAGTGTCCCTATAACTCTACAAGTGACCTGATATTTTTTGTAATAATAACAAAAAAACTTCATGAGGACCTGCAATGGCAGTGGTTTTATGATTGTATGCTTTGAAAGCTTGGGCAAATAAAGTAGCCAAAGAGGGAAGTGAAGCTTATGATGACAAACTAGACTTAGTGCTGAGGCCAGTATCCAAACGATAGGAGGTGGGCGGAAACTGGATTTGAATTTTGCTTCTTAGGTTGGACTTCTTAATTGAATTCAAGCAACCTTTCTTCAAAATGCAGATATTAGATGAATTCCATGAAGACATAATGTGCCTTTTGCTTTCTAAAATCAAAAGCATTGGAAACAATGTAGAAACAAATGTGAGGTGGGGGAAACTGGATGTAGTTTTGTAATCCTGTAATTTTATACATCAATTCTTGTAACCTAATCTAATATCTCTAGTGGCATCTTGCAGCGTTACTTTGTGAGTGGGGAAGGTTTTTTGTTTTTGTTTTTGTTTTTGTTTTTGTTTTTGTGCGTATTCACTTTGTCCTCAAAATCAGTTCTACTCCATTTCATGACATAGAAACCCAAATAAGTCATCATAGAAGCTATGGAGGCTCTTTCAATGGCATGTCTTCACTACAATCTCCTCCAGTGATGGTTGGGAGTATCTATTGTTTAGTGCATCTTTACAGTTGCTTCTATCAACTAAGCTTTAATAATCCTTTGTCTAAATTCTGGCAGAGGCTTACGCCGATGGCCAGGACAACACCCATAAAGTATCAGATGAGTAGATAACCTCAAAACCCAGGAAAAACAATCAAAATTAGTACCAATTTAATGTAACAAACATAATAAAAGATCAGATACATACTTTCAAAGGGGTCGTTTGGTAGCTGATTAGTAGCTAAGTTATTCATGTATTAAATCACGTGTAAGTGATATTACTTTGATGGCATTCTTTTGCTATGTATAAAATTCAACACACTTAATATGATGTTTGGTTTGCGATTTAGAAATCCGTATAATTAATATATATATATATATAAAAGTTATGAAGGAATCTATGTTATTATGTTGTGCAAGATAGAGAATGGAATACGTAATACATGAATAATTAAATTGTGCGTAAAATAACACAAAAATTCTCTCATAACTAATCCATGCATAACTCTAACCTGCAACCAAACGATCCCTCAGTAACTAACTAGAGGAGGAGGTGGGTATCGCAGTAGGTAAAGGAAAGCTTTGCACCCATGGGTGTAGGAGACAACCATGCTCAGCTAAACATGTTGTCCATTGATTTCAAGTGACACGTGTTAATCGAAGTTCAATGGAGCAAAGCTAACTGGAGGGGAATCCAACCTACAATTTGCACATGCAGGTTTCACTAATTTAATGATATTGGTGTTCTTAATGTTGCTCCAAATTTTATACCATGATTGTTTCATTTTATATTTCATATCAAACGTGTTCTTAGGAGTCGTTATGGTTTGATGTATTAAAACAAATAATTATGGTATAAAATGTGGTACTCCCTCCGTCTCAATTTATGTGATATAGTTTGACTTGAGATGGAGATTAAGAAAAAAAGGAAGATATTTAAAACTTGTGATCTAAAACAAGTCTTTGTAACTATAAATCATTTCAGTAAGTTAAAAGGGAAAGTTTTAAGTTAAATAATTTCTAAATATAAAAATGGATCATTCTTTTTAGGACATTAGAAATGAAAGTGTATCACATAAATTGGAACAGATGGAGTATTATTTGATGTAATTTGGTTTATATCATGAATCATGTATAATTAATCCAGTAATGTAATATACCAACCTAATGTAGCGTGGAATAACAATACACGGTGCAAATACCAGATTACCCCTTATATTTTTATTAATTCATAATTAACACCCTTTCAGTTTTATTAAGTTTAGAAGTTACAATGCATGTTTTAAGTTATATCCCATATTTTTTGTTTTTAGTAGAAAGGACCAAACACTATAAAAACTAATGTACTTTACATATAATCCCTGCAGCAGTACTAATTTCTTTCTGAACCTAATGACCACCCCTTGGGGGGGTATTAAGCACCAGGTATCTAGACTCTAGAAAATACTTTAGGTCAGGGCCGTTTGACTTGTTTGAAATTGGGCCGTCATGACCTGATCTCTCTAACAGGGGCAATCAGCAGGAATGGGCCCTTATTACGGGGTGGTCTTTAAGCTTTGTCCTTCAAAATGGTTGTCTTTAAAGTTTGTCTTTCGCTAGGGATCGCTTGGACTCGGGTTTAAATCTCCGTTCAGGCAAAAATTAGTTTTTTTTTTTTTTTTTTTTTTTTTTTTCCATAAGGCATAAGTTTAGAAAAAAGGCAGAGTTACAGAAAGGGCAGAATTTGCAAATTCTACCCATTTCTGCCTTTTTTTTTAACAACTTATGCCTTGCGAAAAAAAAATTTAAGTTTTCACTGAGCGGGGGTTCGAACCCATGACCAAGGGGTCCCTAGCGAAGGGCAAACCTTAAAGACCACTAATTTGAAGGGCAAAACTTGAAGACCACCCCAAATGAAGGGCAATCCACACAAAAAAAAGCTCTAACAGCTCGTTTGGATGGTGTTACCTATCATGTTACACTATGTCGGCATTACATTGTATTGTATTATTTTGATGAATACAACGATTTGATAGATTGAATTACTTTTTGTCGTTTCCTAGTGTCACACAATCATTAGAAAAATACATTTACAATATTACAAAGAAAAAAATTGGGTATGATAAAGTTATCATAAGAAAAGGTAAGGTTAAGGGTAAAATGAGATCATTAAATAAAAAGTAAGAGCAAAATAAAAAAAATAAGGCAAAAATGTGATCACACTGAATCAGTCTTTACATAGAATTGCACATTTTATCGTTACATAACGACGAATTCGATAATACAATATAATAAAATTTAAGTAATAATTAAAATAAACATATGTTTTTGGTAATAATATTGCATCATGTAACGACGACCCAAACTAGTTGTAATTTGAGACTGTTTTTGGTAATAACATTGCATCATGTAACGACGACCCAAACTAGTTGTAATTTGAGACTGCTTGTTAAAAGTCAGTTGGGTCAGTTTAGATTGAAGTACAGTCAATACAGCTTTCCATTGTTTTTATGTTTTCTTTATAATCTATTTAGTTAATAGGGCTACTGCTCTTGTTCTTTGTAAAGAAATCGAAGAATTCCAATCTAAGTAAAGTAGAGTTCTTCCAATTCCTTGACGGTTGTTTAATGGGTAAATTTGGGCTGTTTTGGATAGTTCAAGTTAACCTAAGTCATTATATTACGGGGAATTTTCATAAATGGCCTTATTAATGCCTCTATTGACAAATTATAGAGATATTATTTAGTTTTTAAATACTAGCAAAAGCTTTTTTTCAAAATATATTATACACACATATCTTAGCTGTCATACATACATATGTACATATCCTAGTTGTACTTGAAGTACGCTTGACATACAAGACATACATGGATATCATATGCCAAACATGCGATTTTGTATGTCGTGTCACGTGTATGTCATATGTATGGTTAGTGTACACGTGATACAAAATGATTTATACATGACATACAAGATATATACACTTAACATACAGAGGTATATCACTTGTATGTCACATGTATATGTTAATGTATATATGGTACTACACGTGACATACAATGATTTGCATTCGTCATACACTTGACATGCAATCATTCCTCCACCACGAAGAGGAGGAGGACGAGGAAGATAGAGGGGGATGAGGAAGAAGAAGACGAAGAGGTTGAGGAAGAGGAAGAAGAAGGAGAGAGTTTTGTCGAGAAAAGATCTATCAAAAGTATTGCATGAGCAAGATCTGCTCTTCATCGTCGGAGTTCTAATAATATCATTACAAATTTACAATTTGAATCTATCAGTCATTGGCTCAGAGCAAATACTGGAAGCAAATGGAGAACCCAAAGATCAAATGCTATGATTTTTAGAAGCTCTGAAACTGCCAAACTGTTTATTGATGAGCTGGAAAGGGAATCTTGTCATGGTACGTAAGGCGTGCGGAAATGGAGGGGGAGAGAAATTGGGAAGAATAAAAGGGATTGCTATATTTTGTAAATATGTTAGGTCATACTTGCCCCTCTACTAATGAAAAAGGTTTAATATTGATCTCCGTTATACTACTGGTCTGTATATGGCCTTAATGATATACTATTTGTCACGACTCAACCCGCTATGACTGGCATCCACACTATCTCCTAGTGGGCGAACCATTACGCTTAGCCATCTACTCATTCACAGTCCATTTTTTAATTAGCCAATTCAATCCGTTCATAAAAATTTTAACATAAGATTAATCGATAATAGTCATGCCATAAACAGTAACGTAAATGCGGAAGTCCTAACTATTACAATTTCGAAATTCGGAAGTCAGCGTACAAGGACTGTAATCCAAAACATGTCTAAGGAATGTATACTGTCTGAAATAAATAAGCATCAATGTATGGAATGGAAATAGACATTAGAAAAAGAAGATCTTCAGGTGGTCTGGCATGGATAGAAGCTCACCCTCAATCTGTCAACAAATGGCCTCAATGCTAAATTTGAGGTCGGGTAGTAGTCTCTGGATCACAATTTGCACTCAAAAGAATGCAGTAAGGTAGTATCAGTACAAACACTATGTACCGGTAGATATGATAGGCCGACTAAGATTAGTATCATGCATGAATCATAAAATCAATAAAATAGACAGACCAGTCAACAACACATAATCAAATAGCCCAACAACAAGTCAACCAATGATATTAACAATCAAGTCATCCAATTATATCAAAAACCAAGTCAACGGAAGCAAATAACGGAAATAAGTCTCCTGACAACATTCTCACTACTCAATCACCGATCACTCGTGTACATACATGCTAATTGGTGTCATTGCCCAATAGTCATGACCTGCAGGGGACCCATGGTGTCCATATACCGCTCGTTTCGGAACGAACCTCGGACCACGAGCTCATAACTGGGCCACATCCTCACCCTTGGTCAAATGTGCCTGTTCATACATATAGGTCACATCCTCACTCCTGGTCAAATGTGCCTTTTCATATCTATACATATTTATTGTCACATCGCTTTCAATAATCGATTTATCAATTTGTATCTCAATTTCATCAAGAAGGTCATATTAACTTCTCACCACAATTGTGATCAAAATGTAGATCACAATACATCGAGTAATGGCACTAAACCCACACAATCACTCAATCAATAACATATAGGAATTTCAACCACACATTACGCCCGAAGACTAGACATGCTTTCTCTTATCAATCTCATAACACATACAATCAACTAATCAAAGTCTAACTCAAGTAGACCGTAATACCTCAACTGCAGAGCTGGAACAATGCGAATCACTCCGCTATAGCCTTTCCCTTCCGTAAAGCCTCGGAACGCTCAAAGTCTAGTAATTAAGATGCTAAATAAGTCACAATCACTCTAGTCAACAATATCAATACAAGGAACACCCTTCCACCTTATCCCTTTCTAATGGGTGAATGATTACTAGGCGTAAATCATCCTAACATTGGCCTTAGCAGTCACAAACTATCAATTCATAAGGTTATTTAATCAAATTATCTCTTACAAGCAGTTTCTTTGGTCAAGATATCATTTTTATGAAACCCTAAGTCTCAATTCACTTAGTTCATGTCTCTAATGGTTCAATTCTTGATTAGAAAGGGATAACCCAAGCCTTTAGATGATAATCACACAACAACATTCATAACCCAATAACTATTGAAAATCTATTAAGTTCTAGGGTTACTATTCCCAATTTACCATAGTAGACCCATTAGAAGGATGATAATCTTAGAGATGAACGCGTAATGAAGGAAGGAATGATTGAGACTTACCTCTCAAGAATATTCTTGCTCTAGTTGTTGTTGTTGTTGTAGCTTAGAATTTCGCCCTAGGTGCTCCTTGGAAACTGTGTTGGAGTTTTATGAATAAAGAATTCGGAACTAAGTGTTTCAAAATCGAGATTCTGTCCCCGTCGACCGTTGCAGCGGTCTGTGCTCGCTGTAGCGGACCAACTTTAAAATTCTCCTCCGTTGTGGCGGGCATGGTTCCGCTATAGCGCCATCGCTACAACGGTCCAGTGCCCGCCATAGCGGACATACCCAAAACCCGACTAACCGTTGCAGCGAGAGGTCCGTCACTACGGCGATCCTGCCGCAACGGTACCATTGAACCAGTGAGCTTGCTAATTTTCACAGTTTTTCACTCTACCACACAACACTTCACCCAAGGCCTCACAAACATAAACAAAACATGCACATTAATGTAAAAACACCATACGGACTCACCCTTCCTAACGGAGGTCTTATTTCCTACGTCACTCCCCAATGGACTTAACACAACCAAACAATAATCACAGCAACCCAAATTTTCAGTTCTTAGACTTCTACATTTGAGCTTTTATTAGTTCGTTCTACCCTTGGAAGAGTTCTATTTGGTAGGGTGATCTTAGATTTTACATAACGACCGGGAGGGTGGTTACACTATTGATCCATATATGCTCTTAAAACACTACTAAAAAATAGGCAAAAATTGACGGACTGCGTTAATGATAATGAAACAGGCAAAAATAATGCAATGTAGCAACTTGGAATATATTCCTGATGTTAGAGGTGTAAAAGCTTGAGTTTATCTACTTTTATTCTAGAACAGATCTTAGAGATTTAAAAGATGGTCTTCTAAAGTTCACAAGTTGAACATTGTTTTATTTCTTTAGACCTTTGATGTTTGTCTTCCCAGTTTAAAATTTGACATGAGGTTCATAGCTAGTCCCTAAATCCACCTGATTTGCTTTGATTTTGGTTCTTTAAAAATTGTCTCAAATGAATGTTTGTTAAGTGTCCTTTTAAGTTCTTGGTTTGTTTAAAGATAAGAAAGTATTGATGCTCATCCTTTACCCTTTCTTGCTTTGCATCACTTGGGGATTCTCAAAATCCCAAATGCTCTTGAGATGTTGATGATTTGGGAAAGCTGCTACGCTTTTGGATTCGAAGGATGTTTACTGCATGATTATATGAGCTAAGTTCACTGCCTATTGCTTCCTTGAACTATATGTTGCTATTATTTGCTGTTACTTGGTTATACTTAGTCGATATTGTCACTAGTTCACTAAATGTACCTTGTTATTACTTGGTTACTGTTTAAGCTCAAACAAGCACTTAATAAAGCTTGCTATAACTAGGATAGGAACTATTGTTCTGCAGAGTTTCTTACATCAGTGTTTTGAAATTGTGATGGTTTGTTTTTTCCTTTGTATGTCATTGCCCTATGCTCGTTTTATCCTAATTGCTTTTTTTTTTTTTGGAAAGAAGGGTTTCCATTTGTAGAACCCAGGGATGCACAAATATTGCTCCCTACACGATGTGGGAATTTTCCACTTTCCAATTAAACTTTCCCCCTCTTTCCAATTTGTTTGAAATTCAAATCCAAAGGACAAATCCAAGCCGGATAAACCTTGAATTCGTACCAAAACTAAAGGAAAAATGAAAAGTTAGATTCTGTTACCGTTGAGAATGAGGGCAAAGTGCCAATGTTGCTGAAATCGTACAACAACAGCTGGATAAGTCAGATTTTGTGAATTTTCCCCAAAATTTGATTGGAACAAATGGAAATTGATGGGAGGATCGTACAGGGATCGTTGGGTTGCTGATGTGGTGTTGTATGTAAGGGTCGTTTGGTGTTTTTGTTTGTGGAAGACGATGGGTTTGGGGGTTGGAGTTTATTTTAGTAAACTTCTCCCCTCTTGAGTTTCTAAAGTATTTAAAATGGCCCCTATTTCACAATAAAGACTCCTCGTACTTATTTCAAATACATACTCCTCGAAACATATTCGTCTAGATACTCTTTGTAAAATCATTTTGATGAAAACATGATTTGAATTACGTCTTTTTAAAATACAAGCTTTAATACGAGCCCAATATTGACATAGTTCTGAACAATATTTAAATAATGTGAAAATTATGGTCCAAATGAGTCGTAATTCATACGTTGTTTTAATTAACAATTTTTTCGAGTTAGACGGAGCGGGATACACATCTTATCTTCAAATTATATTTATAAAAGTAAATAACTCGTCATTTTCTTATAATCATCAATTCTTTAACTTAAACAATTAACGTCAATTTCACAACTTAAACAATTAAACGTCACTTTTCACAATCTTCGTCAATTTCACAATTTAACTAATTATACTTCAATTTCACAATTTTGTTGGGATTTTTAGAATTTTAAAATTTCGGAAGCGTCTCCTTATTCGGTCTTGGCTCGAGAATTTTTCGAATTAAAATACGCATTTTATGAGGTGAAAATTAGGTGTCAACAAAACCCAGGTATGTTCCTTGGCATTAAAGGGCTCTACCACTACACCACTCACGTTCTTTGTTCAAATACTTACATTGATTTAATTTATACCGTTCTTTTGCTCTAAAAATCGATGGAATTTGTCGATTTTTTAATAAAAAAATAAAAAATAAAAAACTGACGGAGTCCGTCTGTTTATTTTAGAAAATAATTATATTTTTCGCGCATTTTTACTCAAAAAATAACCAACGCAGTCCGTCGTTTTTCTTAATAAAAAAAAAAAAGATTTAAAAAAATTATCAAAAATCGACGGATTCTCTGTCTGTTTTTGCCAATTTTTTAGTAGTGAAATTTATAAGTTGCTTAAAATTGCTTTCCTCCGTGAACCCATCCTTTTTAACCAAAATGGCATGTCAACTCATTACACCAACCCTTATTCCACCACTACCCAAAATGTCATCATCACCAACATATAGTCAAGTTGCTCATCTGCAATGATTTCCATCCATAGGTCTCACCAGTGGCGGAGCTAAGATTTTCACTAAGGGGGTTCAAAATATAAAAAAGTAAACATACGAAGGAGTCAAAGGGGTTCGACATCTACTATATATACATAAAAATAATTTTAACCATATATAAACGGTGTTCCCCCACAGCGCCCCCCCCCCCCCCCCGGGCCTCACAACAAACTAATGGATAAAGATGTCCCTTAACTTTTGCAGTAATATATGCTTGCAGATGTATAGCTTGTCGATTTTCTGTTGTTTGTATTGCTAAATTGGTAGTATCAATTAGTAGAACTCGATAAAATTGTCAAAGCGATTTCAAAGCCAATTAAAACAGTTGGATAAAGATTAACCGGTGATAACCCAATCCTCTTGAAGATCAAGGCTGAAAATTCGAGTATTGACTCTCCAAATCGCTATTTACATCTTATTATGGATTAAATCTCTTCAATTTTGGTGTGATATTAATCTGTTGCTTCTGTTTTACCATATGAAAAAAGGGTGGCTTAAGTCTCACAATCCATTAATTCCCATTAAAATATTCTTCCTATTTATGTCCATGCATCACGTGATCAATTTGCATCATACATTTCCAATTACTAAGATCTCCTTCCTTCCAAGACACCTGAAAGAAACTGACTAAATCTGTAAAAAAAAGTGTGATGATCAGATCTCATCCTTTCGTGGTGCGAGCTCTAGAATTCCCAATGCTAAATTCATACCTCTGTTATTCACAATTTTTTGCGAGAACTGTTGATTTTGGCGGTGATGATACATATGGTGAAGGTGTTGGTGACTTTGGATATTGATAGAAGAAGAAGAAGAAGAGTTGATGTGGTGCGTTGACATGCCATTTTGACTAAATTGGATGGGGTTAACAGAGAAAGGACAAATTTGAGTCAATTTTATGACTTTAAGGGCATATAGTGACCGATAGTATAACATGAAGGACATATATGAACCGATAGTACAATGGAGAACAATATTGAACTTTTTTAAATAGTAGAGGGTAGATACGACCTTTTCCCCTCACTAAAATGAGTAATGAGTGAGCTTAAACAATAATATTGTATACATGTCAAAATATAGCTCGACACGTGGCAAAGTGGTATTGGAGCAAGTGACAGAAGAAGGTGGAATGTTGCAAGTTGTCTCATTTAATTCGAATAAGGAGCCCTGGAGACATCCAGATTAAATCCACAAAGGCAATAGCACCGGGTCATTAATGGGAGAATGACGTTATATGACCGGTCTGGATACATAGTAAATGTTACGATTCAGCATTAAAGCAATATTTATTGCCCATTATTATTCGTTATGAGGATTTAATCATAGGTTAAGAGCTTATGTACTTGTACTATAAAAGGAGCTTAACAGCTTACTACACGTTATTCTACCAGTATTATTATTTAATATTCTACCAAGGTTAATTTTCTACTGTTATTCATTTTGATTGTTCTCTTTGTTCCGGAATAAATCCTTATTGTAAGAAGCCCAGGCGCATATTAGTTCCACCGGAGGAAACCCATCAAAGGATTTGCTCCAAGGATCAGCAAAGCCTAGGCCAAATTGCTCTATTCCATTTATCATTCCATTTATCTACTATTAAATCGATCTTTATAACTGAAATTATATTTATTTCATTGCTTATAACAAATCAAGTCACGTATCCTTTAAACCACTAAACAAATTTAACTGTTCTCTTTTTTAGGGTAAACAGTTTGGCGCCCACTGTGGGGGCTAAGGATAATAGTGATATTGTTTTGTTGCTCTAATCATTAAACTTACTATTCTTAAATCTTTGTCACCAGGTAAATCTTGAAAATGACGAACAATGGGAACCAAGTTGATGGAGTATTGAACAACTCAAGCGCTCATGAAAGGAATCAAGCAGTTGGAGAAAATCGGATGAGGACCGAACAAAGTCCCAGTTTCACCTCGAGGATCCAAACACACTGGAGATGATTTCGTTCCAAGCGACGATCATGATGAAGAAGTGGTTGCAAAAGCGGATCAGGGGATAGCAACAATATTGAAATTATTGGAAAAATAGCAAAAAGCCATTGCAGACTTGCATGCAGGGAAAAATAATGCTGGAGTTAATCCGCCCGATATGGAGGCGGGACACAGTGAAGGCAATGGTGAAGTCCGTGGCAATTGGGCGGCACCCGAGGTGATGCAGTACTTGGAGGCTCTTCCAACTAGTTGGAGAAAAATAAGAAAGAATTGAACAGCCGGTTGGATCGAAGTGAAAAAGTGTTCAAGGCATTCAACTCCCGGATAGACCAGATTTCGGGTGCCCCGCCAGTGTTAAAGGGACCAAATTCAAAAAGATATATGCAGCTGCCATACCAGTCAAGTGCAGCACCTAAACTTATTCCAAAGAGGTTTAAGATGCCGCATCTGCCCAAATACGATGGGACTACTGATCTTTAAGAGCACGTGACCTCATACACATATGCTGTTAAAGGAAACAATATATAGCCGAATGAAATTGTATCCTTTCTGCTCAAGAAGTTTGGTGAAACCTTGTCAAAAGGGGCAATGACTTGGTATTCGTTGCTTCCAGAACATTCAATTCATTCTTTCGAAATGCTTGCTGATGCCTTTATTAAAGCTCACGTCGGGGCAAAGAAGGTGTCAACAAGGAAGGCGGATATATTTAAGACTGCTCAAGGTGATGATGAATTGCTTAGAGAATTCGTTGTTCGATTCCAAAATGAGAGTATGTTATTACCGCCTGTCCTGGATGAATGGGCAGCATAGGCATTTAATAAGGGGTTAAACCCTAGAAGTTCAAGTGCTTCGTTGAAGTTGTAAGAAAACCTATTGGAATTCCCTGCCACAACATGGGCAGACGTTCACAATAGGTACGAGTCAAAAATCCAGGTGGAGGATGACCAGTTTGGATTGCTGGCTGGGACAACTAGTCAGAATCGCAATTACGATAGACCAAGAGGAATGTTGATTCTGATTCCAAATTTGGAAAAGAAAGATATCAGCCTCATCCTGAGAGGCCCCGTCTGGGGACAAATGGAAGCCGTGGTAACTAGTTAGAGAGTACGAAAAGCGGTTTTAGAAACGAACAGTTTGGTTTGAAAGTTACTTTGGTTGACGGTGTAGAGAACCCTAGCTTGGCGAATTATTGCTTCAACGTCGATGCAGCTGGTCTAGTTGCCGCTCTCGAAAAAATTGACGATACAAGAGGGCCTGAGCCCATACGAACGGATCCCAGCAGGAGAAATTTGAATTTATTTTGTGATTTTCATGGGACTCATGGGCATCAAACTTCAAATTGTCGGCATCTTAGAGATGAGGTTGCTCGGTCGCTAAAGAATGGACAACTGAAAAAGTTCTTGGATAATAGAGCCAGGGACGGTTATGGTAAAAGCAAAGGTTTGAGCCGACATCTGATATGGGTGAGCCAAGTCAGGTGATTAACATGATAATGGCAGGAACCAAGATCGTAGGAACACCTTTCCTGACTAAAAGAACGAAATTCTCCACAACACGGGAAAAAAGATCTCAAAATTTTGTCCCATATGAAACAATTATTTTCTTGATGAAGATGCGGACGACATTATTCTTCCGCATAACAACGCCCTGGTAATCTCAGTAATGATTGTGGGTTGCCAGGTTAAACGTATCCTGATCGATTCGGGAAATTCAGCAAATATCATTTGATGGAAAGTGGTGGACCAATTATCAATGCTGGATGAAGTAATACCATCATCCCGCGTTCTCAATGGGTTCAACATGGCATGCGAAACAGTGAAAGGAGAGATTATACTGCTAATTAATGCAGGAGGGATGCTCAAACATACCAAGTTCTATGTCATTAATGGCGATACGAGTTACAATGCAATTTTTGGAAGGTCGTGGATACACGATATGAAGGCAGTACCTTCGATATTACACTTGCTTCTCAAATTCCCGACACCGGATGGAATCAAACAGATTCAGGGTAAGCAATCAGCAGCAAAAGAAATGTTTGCTATTGAGTCACGGGAGAAGGAAGAACCAAAGCACGAAAAGATAGGAACATATTCAGCAAAAGAGGAAGAAGCTGAAAAATAACAATTATAGCAAATCGACTCAGAGGCAGTTCAAGTCGAGGGTTCATGAGAAGTAGAGGTGTTATATCCCGTATTTTTAAACATTGGGACATTCTAAAGCTAATCGCGACAAGTTAAGGACAAGACTACTTTGGGATACGGGGTAGAGATTTTTAATCTTCGATTTTGTTTTAATCACAAGTTGCTTATAAATTTTATTTAGTATAGAAATATTAGTGGATATTAGGGATTAATTAACCAAGATTAGATTATTAAAGTGGGATTAAGACTTAATCACTTCATTAATTGGCCATAGTGGCCGTGTGGGCCCCACCAGTGACGTGGCCAAGTGTAATTGGCTCACGTTTTGGGTGGGACACATGTCCAGCCCATGGACTTCATATATATATATATATATATATCAAAATGATGATTCATTCATCCATTATACAACTTATTTCATCTTCACAAAAATTGAAAACCTAAGAACTAGAGAGAGAAAGCTCTCGGCCATGGTACAGCCGAGATTAAGCTTGGGTTTTGTTGATCAAAAATTTATTTTTCCAAGTAATTCAGCTCATTAGGAAGTGTATAGTAATGTGGAGTTGAGTTTAGGGCAACAAGAACAAGAGTAAATTCAAGGCACAAGTTGGAACCAAGTTGAGAAACCAAGTATAAAAGGTAAGGTTCAATCTTCTTTTGAATGTGTTGTGGATGATTTGAACGTATTGTGATGTGTAGATGTGTATCAAAATTATGTATGTTGATGTTGGAAAGCTGTCCAAGCCGTGTAGGGGCTGTTTTAGGAGAGAATGATGGATTAATTTCACTTGGTATTTGATTGTTGTTGTTATGGATTGTATGGTGAAAATGAAGGTTTAATGATTCTAGATTGAAGTTGTAATTGTTGTGGGCTGTTATAGGAGTTAATATGATGTTAATATAGTTTGTTGTAATTATGTAAATGATGTTGTCAACATGTGGTTGTTGGTATAGTTCATGAAATTGAAAGAAAAGAATGTGTTGTTGTTGTTCTTGTTGAATTGGAATTTCGGGTGATATGGTGTGTTGGTTGGGCTGGTTGAGATGTTGTGTGGGTTGTCCGAAGCATTCTCGAGTCTTGTTTAAATGGTCTCGGGTTAGCACTTGAACGCATGACCATTGGTGTTGGCTTGATTGTATATAGTTGATTTGAATGTAAAGGAAATGTCGTCAAATTGTTTAGAAGGGAGTTACTAACATTAGGATGCGTTTGAACCTCTTCGTAAGTTTAATCGTAATTCTTGACGTCTTAATATAGGTTGAGATACTATTGGGCAGCGTATACGTGTTGCGTTGCGAGTAAACGCTAAAGGTATGTAAAGCCTATCCTTTCTTTCTTTTGGCATGTCCTAGATGTAAGTATGAAACAATATGAGCTTTGGGGTAACTGTTCTATTCATAAGTTAAAGAGCATGTTTTATGATTCCTATTCACTCCTTGATGTTGGATTCCTTATGATGATCGGGCTATTGACCTCGAGTCTTTTATATGACTAAGTAAGTAAATGATGCATAAAAGTTCCTATTCCTAAAAGATTCTATAATGAATAATGTCATAACTTTTGTAAACTGACTCGGATTGACTTGATACATGTTTATGACTCCTGAGGCTTTCCTTAATATAATTCTTAATGACGTTAGAGGAAACTTAACATGACTATCATTTTAATACTCGAGCGTTGATTAGTTTACTTGTCTATTGAATCTCAAATGATGACTTATATGTATATGATTACTTGCTACTCTGCTTGTGCTTATGGTTGCGTCTTTCACTGAGTCCCGGGCCAGGACATGTTCTCGTGCACAACTTTATTGCATCATTCACCGAGTCCCTCACTAGAGGGCCGGGACACGTTATATGTATATGTATATGATGATATGATGACATGATGATATGATGATATGGGGATGGCGGCCAGGAGGGCATATGATGACATTATTCACCGAGTCCCTCACTAGAGGGCCGGGACACGTTATATATATATGTATATGATGATTTCATTTACCGAGTCCCTCATTAGAGGGCCGGGACACGTTATATATGCATATGTACAGGATGATTATCTAATTATGTCATTAAGTCCCATAATGAGTTGGGTATGATATGGACACACATGATTTATGTTTCAAGGGCAAGCCTTGTGGTTTTCTGGTTATTGTGTTAGTTTTCTATACCCCTTATTTCGGTATGATCTGTTTCTTCTGTATTTCATGCTTTACATGCTCAGTACATATTCCGTACTGACCCCCTTTCTTCGGGGGGCTGCGTTTCATGCCCATAGGTACAGACGCTCGTTTTGGTGATCCGTCAGCTTAAGATCTTGATTCAGCTATCTTGGAGTGCTCCCTTGTTCTGGAGCCTAGCTTCTTTTGGTACAGATCCTTGTTGTATATATGTGTCTATCCAGGGGTACGGCGGGGCCCTGTCCCGTCATATGATACTATTGTTACTCTTAGAGGTCTGTAGACATATGTGTGGGTTTGTATATAGTTATCGTTCAGTTGTGTATCTATGACTTATGTTTTGGGACGTTCCCATTTGTAGTGGCAGCCTTGTCAGCTTGTACATATATATATATATATATATGTGTTTTGGGATGTTGTGTGTAGTGGCAGCCTTGTCGGCTTGCGTATATATATATATATATATATATATATATATATATATATATATATATATATATATATATATATATATATGTTACGAAAGCGATGTGTTATGATAGCCTTGCCGGCTTATATACGATGCTATACGGTTGAATGTTGTAACTCCTCGGAGACGAGTGTTGTTGTGATATGTATACACATGTGACAGTTTTGAGACGACGTCATGCCTTTCTATATATAAGTCCTTTGTTATGCTAGTTGTGGACGATTATGGTTGTTAGGTTATACGAGTGTCCAGCTCGGGCACTAGTCACGGCCTACGGGGTTGGGTCGTGACAAGAGGTCACTGAGCCGAATACGGAAGAGATTGAGGAGATGGAAAATTATGGGGTTCCAAGATCGTTCGTAGTCCCAGATGAATCAGACGCCACGACGCCCACTATAGAGGAGCTGGAGCAAGTTGCACTCTTTGACCAGCAACCAGAAAGAAAGGTATACCTGGGCACCGGATTGTCTTTGGAGCTCAGACTTAATATTATTAAATTTCTTAAAGATAATTTTGATTGTTTTGGTTGGTCCCACTTAGATATGACAGGAATTTTGTCGGAAGTGACGACCCATAAGCTTAGCTTAAACCCAAGGTTCGCTCCGGTAAAGCAAAAGAGGAGGCCCATAGCTGATTACAAGATTAGGTTTGTTATGTCACAGCCCAACCGGAGGGCTATGACGGACACCCCGAAGCTGACCTCCTAGATGCCACAAAACATACATAACATACCGCTTTCATGCTCATTACGGGCCACACGAGGCGCTCACAATATGATTTGCTGATTGATAGATATCATAAACTGGAGGGTCACAACCCTCAAAAGGTTTAAATACATGCATCACTAAACTGAACCGGGGTACAAGTCGACAAGGCTACCCGATAAAACTATGTAACCAAACATGTGCTGAGCGGAGGCCACACGCCGACCGAATATAAGCGTCTATGAGCCTCTACTGACATACGGGACATGCTATGGATGGGACAGAGCCCCTGCCCTACCCATATACATCAAAACATATACCCGACCTAGACGGCAACTCCGACATGAAAGGAGTGCTCCGCTATCTAGCTGGAGGAGTAGCCTAAGCAGGCGATCTGAACCTGCGAGCATGTCACGCCCCAAAAACCACCCTAGACGTGACTGGCATCCGACATTATGAATAACATCGGAAGAACCTAAATGACACAATAATAACACTTGAACTCGCCAGGTTCAATACTCGCCTCCAACAGTTTATAAAATAAATGTAACATCAAGTTCCTTTTTAATAATCTTTCCTTAATAAATTAAACAAAGTTATAAGTAGCTACATATATCAGGATCACAATTATGAAATAAGATCAGCGGAAGTCTAATATAAGTAAATAGTCATACACGTGGCAAACACCCATTAAGTCGTACGAGACTTTGACAATCTACCCACAATTCTGACAACTATCTATGGAGCTTCTAAGAGACACAACAATCATCTAACTTCGAGACGCAGCCCGAAAATCTAGATTAATAAATGAAGCAGGAAGCGTCCCACGAACAAGGATGTGGGCTCACCAAATCAATAGCAGCAGCAAGTTCTCCTAAGCGTCGAGAGTATCACGAACCTGCTCTTCTCCGTTACCTAACATACCATCAAAAACAACGATGGTATGCACAGTACTTTCGTACTCACTGAGTGCCTCGGGGACAACAAGTAATATAATAATACATAAAGAAATCAGTTCTGAAAAGATAGTATAAAAACAGTTATTCCACTTTGTGATTCTTAATATCATTTGTTAAACAGTTTACAAAGCCATTTCAAAATCCCAATTTCAATTATGCTTTAAATCAATCAAGCATAAATACCAGTTCCATAATAAAGATGGATATCACAATCGCCCATATAGGCCCAACTCAATATCAACAACAACGCCTTGATACACCGAGAATATGGATTCACGGTGGCTACTCTTCCTCCCGAATAGCAAGGCCATTAATACACCCCTGAGGTAGCGAACCGATGGCCACTCTTCCCCCCTGAATGGCAAGGCAATTAATACACTAGGATCCATAGTGGCTACTCTTCCTCCCGAATAGCAAGGCAAACACATCAACAAAGTCCATGGCATAGAAGCCGATTCACAATTTATCTCAAAGTAGTCACACCATCAATAACATTAAAGTTCATTATGCCATATCGAAAGAATAAGTCATTCCAATCAATGTTTTGAAAACGTATAACTTCTTTACAAAAGATTTCCATGTCCCAATTCATTAATGAAAATGTCATTACCAACTCTTAACCATCATTATTAAGCATCTCTCATAGAGGAAAACATTCATAATATCTTATACATATATAGGGTTTGTTACAATCTAGGTTTAATGTGGGTTTGTCCCCTCACACACATTAACCACCATTTATACCTGAATTAGAGTTCAAGAAACATGACAAGATTACTTTTCTTTTCATTCATTAAAGAACCTTGAATGAAATTTATACTTCCAATAATAGTTTTCATCCAAAATAAGTTTTCAAAAGAGAGACATACAAATCACCTTCATAGTCGAAAGAGTATGTTCAAAAGAGACATACCTTAAATTCCGTTAAAATATTCCAAACGTAAGCTCCATGCTTCAAAGAATCATTCTACATCTAATTGAGGTTTGTATGACCAATAAACTATAGATATTCACCAAATTCGCAACTACTGTTCATAGCTTGAAATGCACAGCTACAGACCTTGAAATCCAATCTCACCGTTCACATTTAAGACCTATATGTTGGTACCACTCAATCAAAATATGGGCTCGATCCAATGGTTAGATGAGCGGGAAACGTCAATTTAATAAGGCTGGTCGGAGGAAATTCTACAGCAAAAATACTAGGGTTTTGTTTTAATAAAGTGCATCTAAATCAATCCTATTTCATGATTCTAACAACTATTCCATTTCTAAAACATAATAATAATCTCATAAAATCAAGAGTCTTACCTTTTGATGGAATCCCACACGCCTCTCTTCTTCCTCTTCTTGAATTTTTAAGAACCTAGGGTTTGGAGAGATGATATATGGCTCTGGTGGAAAAACCCTCTCCTTGGACGTTTTTGGGTTGTATTTATAGGTTATCATAAAGGCTTAGGCTTTAAAACCTAATCCTACAAGAATGGGAATTTCTATTTTACACGTATTCTGTAAAACAGGTATAAATTTTTACACAGACCTTCGTTTGAGCTCCATAATATATGGTTGGAACGGTGTTTCAAATATCTAAAACTTTCATGTTTTGGGTTTTCCCAAATTCCCAACTAAAATAGCCTAAAACTGGGCCTAACTGAAACTGTCTCAGACTTAGACAAATTTCAGGATTTTTAACGAACCTCCTTATCTCGTTTGACCCCATAAAGATCATTTAACACCTGTACCCATCCCGAAGGTATCCATATAGCTAAGATGACATCTAAACCCCCACTTATCTTACATTCACACCTAACTCAAATTTATGGGATGTTACAGAGCATGAACGCAGCCCTCGAAGAAAGGGGGTCAGTACGGAAAATATACTGAATATGTAAAGCATGAAGTACATTAATGAAGATCATGACTGAGTGAAAAGATGACAGGAGATAAGTATGATAATCAAGGAATACCAATGCATTTGTATCTTATGTTGTGAGTCATGCATATATATACTCTGTATACCGTACCCGACCCATTATGGGACTCGGCGAGTGAAGTCATATACATAAATATATACCGTACCCGGCCCATTATAGGACTCGATATATATATATATATATATATATATATATATATATATATATATATATATATATATATACCGTACCTGACCCTTTAGTAAGGGACTCGGTGAGATGATGCAATGAAAATGTATACGAATGCCAAGCCTTTCATTAGTAACTCATAATCCTGTATGAAGACTCTTTTGTGAATGCACAATCATGTTATCTCAGGATATCTTTTGAAAGAGATATTATCGATGTGAGAACACTTAGTATTAGGGGCAATCATGTATAGAAGGAATCATCATTTGGGATTCGAGAGAATAGATAGGATGAACTAACACTTGGGGGACCAAAGATGTCACACCCTAACAATGGTAGGGCATGACGGGTTCATCAGAGCCGAGCGAACCCTCAGACATACGCTCTATCAAAACCTGTTATTTCAAAAACTTTTAAAAACATAAAACTTTTCCAAATAGAAATCATTATCTGTTTAACCATTATGAAAACTTTCAATCAAATAAGTACTTTAAACCATCTGAAATCATCTAAAATACATACTCTTTTAAAATCCACAAATGACTCAGCGACATCACTTTGTCGACATCTCGACAAACATACCACGAGACAACCGTACGCGAAGTCTCTAAGAAGTAAAACCGAACATTATGAGTCGGGACGGGGCATGCATGCCCATAATCATACATATCTACACATGACTCAAGACAACTCCCGAATGAGGTGGAACTTGCCAATCCCGAGTCGACGTCCAAGCATCCTAGCTATACACTTAACGTGACAAACAATGCGGGGCTGCGGGCGTACGCAACGCGTCCCTAGGCAAAAGGACGTCGATGCGGACAATGTCTTGAGTATGTAAGGTGGTAACAAATCATAATCATAATTTGACTTAGGAGAGAAGAAATCACAAACTAACTCAATACTTGCAACTTTCGCTGGAAGAAACATAAATTTGCATACGAAGTCTTAAAATAATCTTTAAGTAAATAATGCAATCCAACACACATGCCGCGTCCGACATATTAACAGAATGGTCCGTTCGGATAGCCGCTTCCGGCTAGTATCACAATACTCCCTTCGGACGACCGCTTCCGGCATAATAATGATGGCCCCTTCGGGCAGCCGCTTCCGGCTTAGCTAGGGTGGCCTCTTCGGGCAGCCGCTTCGGCTTAATATCACCATCATATCAACACAAACCCAATCCAAAAATATCAATTTCAATTCATATCATAAGTCACTAATCAATTCATCACAATCCAGTTATTAGCCTTAGTCTTTCATAAGAAGTTATCAAATTTGTGTCTCGCTAGACTTAGTGAGGACATACTTTCGGGTTTGAGGGTAGAATTGTTATGAAATTCTTACTACTTATATTCTACTCAATTTCATCTTATTGCCCTACCCAAGGAATAAATGATCATATCAATACAAAGGGATGATACTATGGCATGTAAACAGAAATCATAAATGAAATGAAGTAGTAAAATCTCGCACCGCTTCGGAGTGGTTTTGAAAATCAAACTTAATGTTTCCTTTAGTATAAAACTCATTTCCTCAAAATCATTAGTAAAACCATATATACGACTCAACTTGGCACCTGATGGGTGTTCCTTTTGGAACAGAATAGGAGTACAATATCAATAAGCCATCACAAGAAACATTTAGACTTTACTTGTCTAAGAATGGAATCATATGGGGTACATATAGAATGACCAACAACAAGGATCATGCCAAAGGAAGAAAGTACATACCTTTGCCGCTTTCCAGCTAACCACAGTCCATCTTCGGGTCACGCTAATCTATCAACAATAATATCAACAATCATTTTATATCAATATCCAACTAATTCTATTCATTTAATCATACCAAAACAGCCCCCAAGTCATTTGATATCCAAAAATTATAACCAAACTTTCAACGTCATTTTCTCTATTCTAACCTGTCAAATGTATCAATGATCATGGTAAGAACATAATTAACATCTTAAACATACCTTATATGAGCAGCCATCACGAAACCAACATCCTCCAAGTTCAATTTTTAGCTTAAAACAAGGACAACAAGTTATACTACACTTTACTCTTCACAAGCCTCGAAATTCGGGACCTCGAACTTGATCAAAACTTGGTTTCTCTCTTTAAGGGCTCTCTTCCCTCTCTCTAAAATATTCTGGATCCTTTGGTATGAAAATGAGGCAGATAAGGGTGAAAATTTTCCTTAAATAGCAAGAGAGGTGGGCCTGACCCCACTCGGAGTCGGGTTGGGCCGAGCCCACTGCCCAGTTTGACCTTTCCGCCTTAAAAAGTCCATAACTTTCCATCCCTATGTCACATGAAGGCTCACAACCTACGGTTGGAAAGGTGTTTCAATTATCTATAACTTTTATTTTTGAAGTTTTCCCCAATTCCCAAATAATGATGGGGTTATGGCCTCCCGAAGTGAGATCACCCGAATACGTAACTTAAAAACATCTTTTTGGAGGGCTTCCACTTGGATTTGGCTCAAGAGTCCTTCTTGAGTTGTGTTTAACTTCACATATATTATCCATATAACTTGTCATATGTCCTTTATAAAAACCCCATCATGTGGGCCCCACCTCAGCTTACGGTCACGAGGGCTATTTATCAAGTAACGCATTAACCAACTTACACCATATGGCCTCCAATGTCATCTATATGTTATTCTTATACATATATAACATAATATTCATCCCTAATCCTTGTATATCTTTAATCTCCCTTGAGCCCATACTAAGTCGTCTGCAATCTTAGTAACGCGAAATCTTCCGGGGTGTAACAAAAGACAACTATCATGTCAAGTACTACTGAGAACTAGAGTTCATTGGAGTCACATGTGTTCGTCGTTTGTTAATTTTATGTAATTCATGCCAAAGAAGGAAGAAGGGATAGCTTTACATACCTTGAATCTTATCTATTCGCCCAACTTCTACTTCTCGAACTCGCAAATCTACAATCAAGGGAATTCATACTATTATTAGACTCATCTTCACAGGACTGTCTTAAGCCCTCAAATTAACTCTTTCTAAAATCTGCCAAAATTTCGGCAGCATCTCCCCTGTTTATATCCCTAGCAGGAAATCGCAATACCCACAACCAACAACAACAACAATAATACCAACATCATCAACACCAAAATATTCCATGAAACATCCCACACGATGTTTATCCATTTTCTCAACCAACAACTTTATTATACGATCAGGTAATCACTTTATCTTCGTAAATAAACCAAAGGTAATATTAATAAGGAGAGATTCATACCTTATTCTTGTTAAAACAGCAATATCTTTAATATCCACCGCAAAACAATACTAGAACCATAACCATGCGTTATCCGAGCCTCGATTAATACTCCACCACTTGAAAATCACTCAAAACCCTCAATTTTAGGATATCCTCACTCCCCCATATGATTTCTGAGTTTTGGGAAATATTTAGAATGGAAAATGAAGGGCTTTGCCCCTTTTATAGGGTGACAAAGTCGGTGGAAACCCACTTAATCAGTGACCTTCGCGAACGTGATGGTCTAGAATATTCATGGCCATCGTGAATGTGGGCCCCTGTCGCGAACGCATAGGGTAATTCTGCCCAGTTCGACCAGATTTTCGTTCTTCACCCGTTCGACGTCCAATCCTTCCGATACGTCTTATACATGATCTTAAACTCTCATAACCATAATATAGGTGCATGCAATCTCATATATCACTTTATCCATAAATATGCTTAATACTTGTGTCGTTCCTTAAATCTGAAGGTTATCTTTCTTGATCAAATTCCATGTACTTGTACTTAGACTTGGCGAGCGTTCTTCTGAAAATATGAGGTGTAATATCAATGAAGAGGCAACTAAACTCTTAAATATAGGATGTATTACGGAAGTAACTTATCCTGACTGGTTAGCAAATGTGGTAGTATTACCTAAAAAGGGAAATAAGTTAAGGATGTGTATAGATTTTAAGGATTTGAATAAATCATGTTCGAAGGATTCGTTTCCTTTGCGACACATTGATCGAATGATTGATGCCACGGCAAAACATGAGATGCTAAGTTTTCTTGATACTTATTCTAGATATAATCAAATAATGATGAAACCAGATGATCAAGAAAACTTCGTTTATCACTAAGTACGGTACTTATTGCTATAATGTCATGCCTTTCGGTTTAAAAAATGCGGGGGCTACTTATAAACGTTTGGTTAATCATATGTTTGAAAATCAAATTGGTAAGACTATGGAAGTGTACATAAATGATATGCTGGTTAAATATCTTTGTTCGGAGGACAATTTGAGTCACTTGCAGGAAACGTTTGAAGTGCTCAGGAGGTTCAACATGAAATTGAATCCGGAGAAATGTGCTTTTGGCATCAATTCGAGAAAATTCTAGGGTTCTTGGTTTCAAACCGTGGAATTGAGGTCAATCTGGATAAAATAAAGGCAATAGAAGAGATCCTGGATGTGTTGGAAGATGTAAAGGAGGTACAGAGGTTAACCGGAAGGTTGGCAGCCTTAAGCCATTTTATGTCTCGTTCCTCCGAAAAAAGTCACCGGTTTTTCTCATTGCTGAAAAAGAAAAAGGATTTCAAATGGACACCGGAGTGCCAGCAAGCTTTAAGGGAGCTGAAGAAATATCTATCGAGCGCACCATTGTTGTCTAAACCTTTAGAGGTGAGCAACTCCTAGTGTATTTGGCTATGTCCGAAGTAGCAGTGAGTGCTGTTTTGGTCCGAGAAGATAAAGGTACGCAATTTCCTATATATTACGTTAGCAGGACATTGGCAAGTGCCGAGACCAGGTATCCTCATCTTGAGAAATTAGCTTTAGCGTTAATAACTGCCGCTAGGAAATTGAGACCTTGCTTCCAGTGTCATCCTATTTGCGTTGTAACAAGATATCCGTTAAGGAATATATTGCATAAAACTGAACTCTCGAGTAGGCTAGCAAAGTTGTCTATTGAAATTAGTGGTTATGACATAGAGTATAGGCCACGAACGGTTATAAAGACCCAAGTGTTGGCTGATTTTATGGTTGATTTCAGTCCCGGAATGGTACCTGAAGTAGAAAAAGAGTTGATAACCTCTTCTGGGGCATTACCCGGTTCTGGACTTTATTCACAGACGGGGCAATCAATGTGAAAGGGACTAGATTGGGTATAGTTCTAAAAAACCCCTTCCGGGATATAATTACAGAGGCAATTAAAACTGTGCAGTTAACTAAAATTGAAGCCGAGTATGAGGCAATGATTGCAGGTCTGGAGTTAGCTCGAAGCTTAAAGGCTAAGATCGTTGAAGCCAAAAGCGATTCCCTCTTGGTGGTCAATCAAGTACATGGAATTTTTGATGTGAAAGATGACAGGATGCAGAAGTATTTGGATAAATTTCAAATACTGCTGTGCCGTTTCAAGGAATGGACCCTGGAGCATGTTTCGCGGGAACGAATTATAAAGGCTGATGCTCTGGCAAACTTAGGGTCTTCAACTGAAGCGGATGGAATCAGTTCGGGAAAGGTCGTGCAGTTGTTGAATTCAGCATTAGATCCTAGCCATGATGCGGTGAATTCTACCAACTTGACTTGGGATTGGCGTAATAAGTATATAGATTATCTTTGCGATGACAGGCTACCTGATGATGCGAAAGAATTCCGGGCAGTAAGCACAAAAGCGGCCCGATTGCATGGTAGGTGGCCAATTGTATAGAAGGTCATTTTATAGTCCATTGGCTAGATGCCTAGGACCAGGTGAAATGGATTATATGATGAGAGAAGTGTATGAAGGAGTCTGTGGGAATCACTATGGAGCAGACTTATTAGTGAGAAAGTTGAAACGAGCAGGATATTATTGGTCCCATATGAAGAAGGATGCCAAAGCGTTTGTTCAGAAACGTGATAAGTGTCAGCGGCACGCTCCAATGATTAATCAGCCCGCGGAACCTTTGCACCCGATAGTATCACCTTGACCTTTCATGAAATGGGGAATGGATATTGTTGTCACGACCCAACCGGAAGGCCATGACGAGTACCCGGAGCTAACTTATCGAGCACCTCAAAATGTACATCTCATTGTCATGTCTGAGTCGACCATAAATCTAACTCATAAATATCGTAATCTGTAAAGGGACGCAAGCACAAAAGCTATATATATCTATACACACGTCATTAAACTGATCTCAAGTACACAAGCCGACTAGGCTATCAAAAATACGATGATACAACAAAGTGTGAACCGAGATGGTCATAGAACCTCTAACTGTACATATCTATCTCTGAGCCTCTACTGGAATACATGACATAATGTGGTCGGGACAGAGCCCGCCATACCCATGCAATGCATATACGACCATGCTAACTCACAGAGCAACTCCGGAGCAAGTGGAGTACCACAACACTGTCGGCTGAGCTGATATCCTACTGAATGAGTCGTCAACCTGTATATCAAGACACACGCGGGCATGAAACGCGGCGTCCCCAGAAAGGAACGTCAGTACGGACAATGTACAGGGTATGTAAGGCATGAAAAACAACATAATTTAGAGGCATGAGAGTAACATGAAACATGAGAGAGAATAAACCTGTACATCTGACATGCTTTTGAGGACTAATGATATGCATAGATACTGTGCATCTGAACTGCCTCTGAGGGCTAATGATGTGCGTAAATATTGTGCTTCTGAAGAGCGCCTCTGAGGGCTAATGATATGCGTAAATACTGTGCATCTAAACTACCTGCGCTAATGATATGCATAAATACTATGCATGCATTCATGAGGTCATATATATATATATATATATATATATAATGCCTGTCAAGCCTCTGTGGGCATCCCATCATATCGTATCGTATCGGCCAATGTGGGCATCATCATCATCATCATCATCGTATCATCATATGACCAGCTGATCAGGTGGTAGTGCATACATAACGACGTCACCTTCCCCGTACTCGATACATACATAAATATATATATATATATATATATATATATATAATACATAATATACGCGCATATAGCGCCTGAGGGGTCTCGGGTCTGTATATGCATAAGTATATATATGTGTATATGTATATATATATATATGTATGTACATCTACATATGTATATATATATATAAATCTACATATGTATATATATATATGCAACGCAATGCATGAACATGATAGGAGTGCCACTGACTCTGGAGACCATACTATATATAAGAGGGACTTTCTAAAGATATCATTATGGATCAACACTACGTATTTGTTTGGTTCACAAGGATCATGCCAAAAAGAAAGAAAGGGATAGCCTTACATACCTCGTCGTCTCCTTACTACTCCTCGCCTATCCTCCAGAGTTTGCAAATCTACATTCAAGATGATTCACACTAAGTTTAAGTCGTGGAAACGCTTATACGATCAAACTAGACTAGTAGGTGAGCTAACGAAATTGGGGTAGCATCTCCCCTATATCACTTACTTCCACAAATTCCAAAACAACTCCCAAACAAATGTAACAACATAAACAATACCATATCTGAGAGATTTATATTCAAATTAGACTCAAATCAGTTCAAAACTTCTTTTCATAATCAATCCATAACAACAACTTCAACACAATCCCTTATACACTTGTATACAACACTTCCTCATCATCATTATTACTCCTCATAATAAGATTATACTCCTAACATACTAATAATTATAGTTCAAGTTAATTTACAATTTAAAATATCATCAAATTTATATTTGAACTTTTCCTCCAATTTCGTCTCCTCAAAACTTAACATAATTACCAAATAAACTCATAAGCATGGAACTAAGATGAAATATTACCTCAAAATTCAAGAACACTTCAATTCCAAGGCTACTCCACCTTAAAAATACTCACCCGAGCATCTTCAAGAAGAGGAGATAAGTGTAGACCTCACTTGGAAACCCTAACCACTTTAATCTTCACTTTGATCTTTGATTTAGGCTTGGAAATATGTTGGAATATGTTTGGAGAGGTTTCTAGGGCTTTCTAGGACTTGGTTTATGTTAAAATGAAATAAAATGAAGAGGGGATCATAATTATATAATTCTGGAAATCCATCGCCTCAAATTTTACGGCCACAATTACTGGCTGTAATTTGAATCGTAAAATTTTATACAGACCGTAACTTTCACTGTATTTCTCGAATTTACGATCTGTAAATTGCATTGGAAAGATAACTTCATGAATCAATTTTCATAGGTTATGTATTCCATAACTCATCATATTCTAGGAGATATACGTCCCTCAAGTTGGACCAAATTCCTGTCTAGAACTTTGTCAATTTTTTTCAAAGTTTCGACAAACTTAATTTCTTCGATTCACTTGATCTCAGAACCTTTAAATACTTGTTTAACACTTGTTAAAAGTCTTCCTTAACCTTATAGGGGTATCATAGCCTCTCTGGACTTACGGTAGTTTACCCATGACACAATAATTTACGAGGTGTAACATCCTTCCCCCCCCCTTAGGAACATTCGTTCTCGAATGTTAAAGTAGAGTTACCATCGTTTGAATCGTCAATGTCTTTTCGCCCGTACATAACCTCATCGAAGGCCTTTCAACTTGCTGTGTCGATCCGCACATCTTAAGCTCTTGATGCCTAGGAGGTCTAGATGTTTTATCGAAGGTGTCTTAGTTGTTCTTATCGCGACACCCAATAGTCTTTTGCTGTCCTTCCTCACATTCTTCTTATAATCCTTCTCTTCTTCGCTACCAGAACCCTTGCTGCTAACTTAGTCACTTTCTTTCATTAGCTTATTTCATTTCGCCTTCTTCTTACGATGCTATGCTAGAGTTTCCTAGTGCTTTGTTTCCTTTTATAACTTTTCTTGCTTAACTTAATACTTTCAGTAGTGTAACCTCACCTTCCTGCTCACCAAATCAACTAGCAACCTCTTTTGGATGTTTCATTCGAGGGATATCCTTTTCATACGCAAATCTTAATTGAATTCTCCGTTATCTTATACTTTGCTTCTCCATATCACTTCCTCAGTCCGTATAGTTCCTCTTACTTTTAATTCTATCATCAACATAGATCATATTCTGGTGGTGTGCATTTTCTCTTGAAATTATTGTCTTCGATTTCTTGCAATTTATACAACACAGGTTGAAACAGCATTACTTGAATGCTACTACAGGTGCTTGTGAAGAAATGATCAAAAGAACTGTATATTCACCGCAAATATTAGCTTGGTTCGATCATAATATGAAGTTTCTCATTTTCTATT
>NC_081350.1:7983363-8010780 GCF_029784015.1 Lycium ferocissimum
ACCAGCTAAAAGTCTCGGTCGTACCTATGCGTTTCAATAGTGTCCATGACGCCCGACTTTACTTGCTTTGAACTTTGCATTTCAATAGACTGTCCATAGTCAACAATATCTCATCAATTGCGTTATTTATTTATTTATTTTTCATTATGTTCTTACTTATTATCTAATAATCATGCTTTATCTTTTACCGTACCTTTTTACGATAGCTGTCCACCGTATCCTAATTTTTTTTGTAGATTTATCTTCAAATCGTTGATTTCTAACATTATGTAACGATGGGAAGTGATTCAATCTATCCAAATTTTATATTCATCAAAATAATACAATACAACACAATACGATATAATACGATACATTATGAAACAATACATAACAACCATCCAAACAAAGTGTTAAGATCGTGGAGGTTACTAAAAGAGTTCATGTTATAAAGGCTCATAAATGCTAATAATTGGTTTATTGGTGCTTCGAACAAAGTTCTCCAAGTCACCAACCTACTTTATGTCCATGGAAAGAAAAAGTTCTTTCAAAACATAATATATTTAAGTATGCTATATGAGAAAAATATAGCATTCTATGATTTATTTTTCATTATTGGGTCTGCTGAACTGGAAGGTGTCTGCAATATATATATATATATATATATATATATATATATATATATATATATATATATTGGTTTTCTTACTTACTAAGCGTCCGACTAATTAGGATTCGTGTCAGGAAGTCCCACTTTGGGGGGTAAAGTGTCCAAAGGTGATTTCTATACCCATTTAATTTCACTCCGAAAACTACAGTTGAATGGAGGAGAATTTATCACTCCACCACAATCTTTGATGGTGGTCTACAATATATAATCACCCATACTGTTATAAACCCACCACCCGTCCTTTAAAGAAAATCTTTCAACGTGCCCCGCATAAAAGATAATATCATTATCAATGTACAATTTCAGAAAACTTTTTGCACTCTCACTGAATATTGCTTTATTTAATTCTTTATATAAAAATATAGTGTAATTATCGATTGTACTGTTTCCCCAAAAAAAGTTGGAATTGTTCCTCGATTGCGTGGGTTATAAAATATTATATCAAGTTCAGATAAAGTGTTCTTTGTATTAAGTTATCTATATTTTTACATTCTGAAATCTGTTGCTTTAAATTTTATTCTTAAGATAAAATATAATGTAATTATCCATTAATTGAATTCATGCAACCTTGCTTCAAAATGAAGATATTAGATGGATTCCATGAAGACCTAATGTGTCTTTTGATTTCTAAAAACAAAAGCGTTGGAAACAATGTATAATCAAGAGTGAGGTGAGGAAAGCTACAGAGAAAAGGCCATAAATAGTCCCTTATCTATGGGAGTAGGTTTAAAATGGTCCCTTAAATGGTCCCTTAACTATATACTTACCGGCTTTAGTCCTTTAACTATCCAAAAACTTATCAAATTTGATCTCCGTCTATTTTTTATACAAATAGCGTACAAACTCATAAACCTTCGTGAGATTAATCATTAAATTATTCCTCAGACCTATATTTCTTTCTCCCTGCTTCTTTTTCCTCAAGTTCCTCTTGTTAAAAAAAAAAAGAGCATTTTGGCACTGGTGTCGCTCTCGAGTCTCTAAAATTCGAAAAGACAAACTCAGGAACAAAATTTCTCAGAACCATTCTTCTCAAACACTACTAAAAAACTGGTAAAAGCCAATGGAAAAAACCGAGGGAAAGACGGACAAAATTCAAAAAAAATTATATCTTTTTTTTTTAAAGAAAATCGACGGACTGCGTCGATTATTTTTTGCACAAAAATGCGCGAAAAAATATAATTATTTGTTATATTATTTTCTAAATAAACCAATGGAGTCTGTCGGTTTTTTTATTTTTATTTTTTTATTAAAAAATCGATGGAGACGGAGTCCATCGATTTTTAGAGCAAAAAAACAGTATAAATTAAATCAATGTAAGTATATGAACCAAAAATATCAGTGGTCTAGTGATAAAGCCCTTTAATGCCAAGGAACATACCTGAGTTTGACTCCAAGTTCCTACATTTCATTCTTTAATTTTTTTTTTTTTTTAAAAAAAACGACGTGAGACCGTCAGTTTTTTTTTTTTTTTAATAAAACCGACCTAGTCCGTCGGTTACGAAACGCGAGAGAGAACTTGAGGAAAAAAGGTGAGGTTAAAGAATGAACTTGAGAAAAAAGAAGCAGGGAGAGAGAAATATAGGTCGAGAATGGTTTAATGATTAATCTCACGAAGCGTTTATGAGTTTGTCTGTTTGTATAAAAAATAGATGAGATCAAATTTATGTTTTTGAATAAAGACTAAAAAAGTAAAGATATATATTAGACCATTTAAGATCTACTCCCATAGATAAGGGACTATTTATGGCCTTTTCTCTAAATTCCCATGTATTTCTATTTTTAGTAGAAAGGACCAAACACTAATTTGTACATTATAATCCCTGCAGCAGTACTAATTTCTTTCTAAACCTAACGACCCCTTGGATATTAAGCACCAGGTTCTAGACTCTAGAAAAAACTTGAGGTTAGGACTGTTTAAACTTTGCTGAAATTGGTCGCCATGACCTGACCTGTCTGACAGCTCGTTTGGATGGTTGTTACCTATAGTTTTACACCGTATCATACTAAATTGATTGTATTATTCTGATAAATACAGTGATTGGATAGGTTGAGTAATTTTTTTGTCGTTTCATAATGCCACACCCTAGTAATTAGGTTGAGTAATTTTTATGTCGTTTTATACTGCTACACCCTAGTAATCAGATGATTTAACATACAATTTTACAAAGAAAAAATAAGGTACAATAGAGTTATTATTAAAAAACGTTAGGTGGAGGGTGAAATGGGATCATTAAATAAAAAGTAAAAGCAAGATTAAAAAAAATAAGACAATGTGATCACACTAAATTGATCATTAAATAGCATTGCACTTTTCATCGTTACATGACGACGAATTTGATAATATGATATAAAAAAATTAAAGTAATAATAAAATCAAGTAAACATTATGTTTTAATTAAGAGTGAATCTCACTTTACCCCCTAACATTTAAGGGTTGGAAATATCCTCACATATCGAATGAACAATAACTCCTATTTAATATTTTCCGTGAGAATTTTTGTTTTTAATAAGGGTGAAAATCATTTACTCCCCCAACTATGCTTTAAAATAAATCACCCCCCCTCAACTTTGAACAATGACATTCTTTCCCTTATCCTAATTGTCTTTTTTAAATGTCTATTTCACCCTTTACATTATCAACTTTTGTCTTCTTTTTTACTTCATTAAAATCATAATATTTTTTCATTTTTTTAATTTATGTATTATAACAAATAAATATTATCTTATTAAATAAATACTAATTGACTATATAAGTTAATGATGTTTTATAATAAAATAAATTAGCAAAATAAACAAAAATTAATTTTATTAAAAATAATAAAAACTTTAATATTTATTTATACAAGTGAAAAATGGTTCATCATAACTTTATAAATATATTTATATGCAGGTAATGCAAAAACAATTAAAAAATAGAGGTAAATTTTTTAAAAATGATTTATTTATATTGTAAATGAATTTTATTATACAAACAATACAGAATAAGAGAGAAGTGAAACTTAAATATACACACATGCACGTACATACATATATATACTTACTGCATATAATATTGAACAATCATAAAAAATAGCATTAGATTTTGTTATAAATTCATAAAAGTATTACTCTACTTATAATGTTAATGAACTTAAATAAGAATCTATAAATGCCTAAATTAAAAAATAATTATTATATATTATATAAAAATGTATTACATAAATGGAGGGTTGAAAAAAAAAAAACAAGGATGAAATAGTCATTGCATAGAATAAATGGGGGAGAATGTCTATTGTTCAAAGTTGAGGGGGGGAGTTTAATTTTTAAAGTAAAGTTGGAGGTGAAAATCATTTTCACCCTTTCAATAAAGATATTTTTTAACAGATTTTTTCAAGTAGCTATTATACATTATTTTCAGCGGAATAGGTGAATGAGACAATAATAAGAGATACATATTTTTGTATTTAATTCTAGAAAGAAAAAAAAAATCTTTATTAAAAAACAAAAGATTCTCACCGGAAAATATTTGATAGGGGGTTATTGTTTCCATTTAATATATGAGGGGGTATTATTTTAGGGGGTAAAGTAAGATTCACTTTTTAATTAATAATATTGCATCATGTAGCGACCATTCAAACCAGTAGTGGGCCGCTTGTGAAAAGTCTATTGGGTCAGTTTGGATTGAAGTACATTTTTTTGCGCGGAGTGCCCTTCTTTTGGGGTGGTCTTTAAATTTTGCCCCTCATATTTGTGGTCTTTAAATTATGCCTATATCATTTTAGTCTTTTAATTTTTACCCTTCGCATTGCAACTTTGAGCTTTCGCGCGGTTCCGAGTTCGAACCCCCGCTCAAGCAAAAATTAAAAAAAAATCGCAAGACAATGTTTGAGTCGCGTGTATTCCGGACCCAGATACTTTTGTTAAGGAATTACAAATTTTATGCGGACCCGACAAGATACTCTATGCCTTATGGGCGGACGTGAGATAAGTATGCACGTTCCATAACTTTGATAATTCCTTCACAGTTACTACGGTGGGGGCATGTACTTTTAATGGGCAAGCTTTTTATGCTTTCCGGCATAACTTTGAAGAATTATCAAAGTTATGCGACCCCGGATACTTATGCCAAGTCCGCCATATGCATAAGGCATAAGTATCGGTCCGCATAACTTTGATAATTCCTTCACAAAGTTATGCCGGTGGGGGCATACTTTTAATGGACAAACTTTTATACTGGGACCGTAACTTTGTGAGGAATTATCAAAGTTATCTGGACCCGCATACTTACGCCAAATCGCCTGAGGTTATAAGTATGCGGTCCGGCGATAACTTTGTAATTCCTTAACAAAAAGTATGCCGGTCCGATAGTGAAATTTAAACTTGCCTTGCGAATTTTTTTAAAATTTTGATTGTGGGTTCAACACTGGAACCTATGGGTGTTAGCCGAAGGGCAAATTTTAAAGATTTCAAATATGATGGGCAAAATTTAAAGACCACCCCAAAAGAAGGGCAATTCTGCGAATTGCCCATTGAAGTACAGTTCATACATCTTTTCGTTGGGTTTTTTGTTTTCTTTATAATCTAATTAGTTACCAATTCAATAGGCTAGTTTTCTTCTTCTTTGAAGAAAGAGAAAATGGAAGAATTCAAAGCTAGCGAACGTTTCCATTCCTTGACGATTAAGGCCGGGCATAAATATCGAAAATTAAAAAGCCGAACTGGACCGAACCGAAACTTCAACAAACCGAACTAGTTTGGTTCGGTGTTTGATGTCCATCGTCAAAAAACCAAAAATATAAATAAAGTTTGATAAAACCAACCGAAAAAAAAATCGAACCACCGAAATTTAATACATTACCCAAAAAAATTAAAATAATCCGGCCCATTAAGTTTAAAGCAAAAAAAAATCCAATTGTAATAAGTCCTTTTTGCATTTGTATCCCTAATTTTTCACTTCAATTGAAAAAATCAAATATCATTAACAAAGAAAGGTAACTAGGATGTCTCTTTAGGATTAATGTATGTCCTTTATGTGTTTTCTTAATTATTCTTACGGTATGTATATAACACCTAGTAATCCTATGTCATGATTATAGTTTTCTGTTCTTGTGTATCATGTTTGCTTGATTTTGATTTCAATTTATCAGTTTTATGTTTTATTGCTTTTGAGAATATGAATTTGTGTCAATGGAATCGCTTCTCATATTATATTAAAAAACCGAATTGAAAAAATCGAAACCGAACCGAACCGAACCGAACTTTAAAAAACCGAAACCGAAATAACCGAACCGAACTAGTTTGGTTCGGTGTTTGGTGTCCACCTTCAAAAAACCGAACCCGAAATAGTCAAACCGAAGTTTGATAAAACCGAACCGAAAAGCCGAACGCCCACTCCTATTGACGATTACTTAATGGATAAATTTAAGCTTTAGATAGTTCAAGCTAACCTAATTCATTCCATTATGGGTCCCAATCCAAACTATACTTGCAAGATACAAATAGCTATATAAACATTTGCAAAACTCAAATTGAAACACAAATATGCAAAATGAGTGGTCGGTAATAAATACTAGAAGCATATAGCTCGAAGTTTTTTATTATTACAGTACTAATACCTCTAACGGTAGTTTTATTCAAACTAAAAGTTACACATACGATATTTTAGTAAGCAAAATAAGAACTATTTTACTGCACATAAAATTCAAATAGTGGACTTGAGAAGAATTTCTTTCGCACTTCTCAATTTGTCAAGAGCATTCTTTATGGTCATGCGTTCACTTGGAGATTCAACAGCGCAAGATAGACCAACCTCAATAATAGAGATCAAACAGTCAACTTGAATACCTGTGTTAACAAAATGATCTTCCTGGCCAAAATTGTTCATACAGGAGAGAAGCTCTCTGTCCAACACTTCTTCTATTTTGTCAGGAAAGGACATTTCCACCCAATTCTTTAAGCTCAATCCTGCTTTGAGGCTGTCATCAATTGGGCTCTTTCCAGTAAAGAGTTCTAGTAAAAGAATTCCATAACTATAGACATCTCCAGCAATAGTAACCTTTTCTCCCAACCCATATTCTACAGCAACATTTTGAAAATTAATTATGTGAGAGAACAAAAATAATTATCACGATAATAGAAGCCAGATTATTTACTCTATCACTGATCATGAGAAATTAGAAAAAATGTGGAAAATGTTAAAACAAAAAAAGAAAAAAGGAACATGAGAAATTAGTTACCCACAACTTGACTTGATTTACTACATATAGTTACTTGTATACTTGGTTTTTATGAGTTTAAGTTTAGTATTTACAAATAAATTTATATGATTAATTTTGCTTTGGTAACTTGGTGATAATAGTAATTAACCTACTATTACAGGTCAAACTTCATTGATTGTGTAAATTTTCTTTACAATTAGTGTACATAACATCTATCCAGTTTTATTTAAAACCTACTCCATTTTTGGTTGGTTTATTTCTTTCATCCTAGGTCCAGCTTTTATTGGTTCATTTTTTGTCTTGTATGAGTTCTTCTAATGGGGTTTGTCATTAAAATGAGATTTAAGATGCCAAACTACGCAAAGTAGGTGAGCTTAGTAACTTAAAAGGCTAGAATTATTCTATAAGAGATAAAGTTATTAATAGTTGAGCGACTTTCTGGTCATTTAAAAAAAAAAACGAAAGTGACTTTGTTAAGTTATTTTCATTTCTTGAATAAACGTGTAAATAATTAATTAACTCTAAAAATGTATAACCAGACTGGTATATGTGAAATTTTTTAAGTAAATATAAACTCATAATAAAAGGAGCACAGACCTGGAGGTATGTAGCCGATGGAACCTTTAAGTGCATGTGAGGAGCTGATGGAAGTTATGGTGTCACCATTTGTTTCCATCATCAATTTGGCAATGCCAAAGTCACCAACTTTTGCTGTCATGTCAGCATCTAAAAGAATGTTGCCAGGCTTCAAATCACAATGCACAACTGGTGTCTCACTTTCATGGTGCAAATAACATATTGCATGTGCAACATCAATTGCAATGTTAAGTCTTTGGAAAATATCCAAGCCCCCTCCGTTTGAAGATTTCCTTTTCCCAGTGAGCCAATCCTGTAAACTCCCGTTGCTCATGAATTCATAAATCAGTGCCAAAAATTCTCTATTCTGAAAATCAAAACTTGAGCACATGGTGATAAGCTTTACAAGATTCCTATGCCTCAGATGCTTCAAAGCTGCACATTCAGTCATGAAGCTCTTCCAAGATCCTCTTATTCCAGTATCAATGACTTTAACTGCAACAGTTATCCCTTCTTTTATGTGCCCTCTGTAAACACATCCAAAACTCCCAATACCAATTTGATTTTCTTCGTTGAAATTTGATGTTGCTTGACGAAGCTCACCATACGAAATCATTTGATGCTCCCAGCTAAAGGGTTTAGAGGGGAAGTTCCGTACTTTTGCTTTTTTCTTCTTGATGTATAGGAAGACTAAGCCAACTACCAGAAGCACGGCCAAGATTGTCGTCACCGCTACAATGATAAAGATGAAGAACAATCTTCTTCTATGAGAAGTGCTGGTATGCTTACATGCTACGTACTGCAAGCAAAGCTCTTTATTGCCTTCCAAGTGAACTCTTGAGGAATTTGCAAAGACCCCATTCATCGGAACTTCTCCGTCCAAGTTATTGAAAGAGAGATTCAGGAGCTGTAATGCTTGCAATTTCTGCAGATCAAATGGAATTGAACCAGATAGCTGGTTTGAGGAGAGGTCAAGAGTTTCTAAACCTTTCACTAACCCTAGAGTGCTTGGTATTTGGCCTGAAAACATGTTGTGGGAAAGTAACAATTGCTCTAAGCTCTTACAATTATGAATTGAGTTTGGGATTTGACTAGACAGACGATTGTAAGAGAGATTGATTGTGACCACACTTTCTAGAGAATCAACTTCTTCAGGCAAAGGACCAGACAAAAGGTTATGAGAAAGGTTAAGAAAAGCACTTAAGCTGGGCAGATTAAGGAGTTGCTTTGGTATGCTTCCGTTGAGCTTATTCTTTGACATATCCATGGAAAGCAAATTTTGGAAGTTGCTGAAATTAGCTGGTATACTTCCTATAAGCTCATTTTCTGACAGATCGATCTTATTTAGTGCTCTGAGATTACCCAAAGAGTATGGGATACTACCAGACAACTTATTTCCAGCCAATGCCAACAACTGCAGTTCCTTCAACTGGCTTATTTCTGGTGGTATTTCACCAGAAACTGAAGTGTAACTTATGTTAAGCAAGGTTAAGCCACTTAGTTGACCAATGGAAGAGGGAATGCTGCCATAAATAGGATTTCCAGCCATGTACAACTTTGAGAGAGCCTTGGAAAGGTTGCCAATAGTCTCAGGAATAACACCCTCTAGAAGATTGTAATCAATAGCCAGAAAAATTAATTTGGTGCTATTCGTCAAGGATTGGAGAAAATTGAGGCCATCATCACCTGAACTTACAATTCTGTTGAACCCAATGTTATACATCAGCAGTTCCGGTAGGTTTCCCAGTCCTGGTGGCACATGTCCATGTAAATGGTTATGTGCCATGCGAATGACCTGAATTTTTGTGAGGTTATGCAATGATCCTGGAATTGTACCAGTGAACTTGTTAAAACAAAAATTGAAGACGTGAAGATTTGGGAGTGTTAATCCTACATCGCTAGGCAAGTCACCCCACAGATTGTTGGAAGCTAATGCTAAGGACACTAGCGAGGACATGTTGTAGATAGGCGGAGGGACTAAACCAGTGAGATTGTTAATAGTCAGGTCAAGTTGTTTCAGTTTTCTAAGTTTAGCCAAGTCACTCGGAAGAGGACCACCTAAGATGTTGGTGCCAAGGTTTAAAATGATGAGGGAAGAAATGTTGGATATGGAGGATGGGATGATGCCTGAAATATGGTTTCCTGCCAAATTCAAAACTTGGAGTCGTTGGAGCTGGCTAATCTCCGGAGGAATTGTTCCTGAAATCTCATTTTGCATCAAATCAAGGTTCATGAGATTCTTGCACTGGCTTATGTTAGGTGGTATAATCCCTTGAATGCTATTGAAGCTCGCGTTCAGAACTCTAAGATGAATGAGATTGCTGAGTTGGTGAGGAAGTGTTCCTGTCAGTCGATTATTCTGCAGTTGAATTGATGCAAGTAAAGAGAGGTTGCCAATATGAGGGCTTATGGTACCTTCAAGTCCAAGGCCTGAAAGATCAAGCCCAGTGACGCGTTCCAGATTTTCGTTGCAGACAACTCCCGTCCAATTACAAGGGGACGAGTCCACGTCCCAGCTTGACAGAGGATGAGAAGATTCCATATTTATCTGAGACTTCAATGAAATCAGGGCCTCTTTATCAGTAACAAGACTTAAAGGGATTGCCTCAGCAGTGAAGTATTTGTCTTGGCAGGCAGAAAAAACTATTATTAAGCTGGCCAAGTAAGAATAGAAAAGGTTTTTGAAATCCATGTTTTCAAGTTGTTGAAAGAAATTATGAAGTGGAGTTGTACACATGACATGAGAAGTTGTGTACGAACTCTAGACATTTATAAGCAATATATTCCTTGAGAAGGGACCAAGAAAAAAAAAAAAATTCTCTCCTTTCACATCTATTTGTTGGAAAATAATCTCCATTTGCACTCATAGACATAACAGAATACACCACCTGTCCACCTTTATGGATGGATGGAAGGGATGAAAGAAAAAGACTATTCAATGCTAGTCTATTTTTGAAATTTCCACTGGACTCGGTCAGCCGTAGAAATATGAATATAAACTCATTTCAATGAACTAGTTAAATAACCCTCTACAAATTATAACGGATCGTGTCACGTATATCAAAATCGACGTAATACAGAGAGGATCGCGTGAGGTTCGTTTTACATCTTATTCTTTTTGTAAAGACCCCTTTTAACTAATTTCCCGGTAAAGAAAATTTTATGGGTAGTCATCCAACTTTCTATTCATTATACAAAAATCACTTTTGTATCCATGTAAGTTATAAATTATTTGACGCATGAGAGTCAACTATCAAGACAGATAATGGAAGTAACGAGAGGGACCACCCCCACACCCCAAAAAAAAAAAAATGAAATACGAATATTCGAATTGCCAAACTGTACATTGGCCAACTAATAAATAATACACAAATTCAACATATAATTGATTAATTATTGTCTCTTCCACTCTTTATTTCTCTATATATACCCCTTCTGAATTGCAGTTGTATGATAATTTTTTAAATGGAGAAAACTATCTGAAGTTTACTTTTGTTCTTTCCTTTTTTTGGTCAGAAAATTCCGATTGATATTATTGAGGTCATCCAAAATTATATGTTACTCTCTAACATTGTATAAATGAAAATTACATAAATGAGGTGTAAAGTGGAACAAAGAATTAGAAGCCAAAAAACACAAGATCTAATTATCAGTAAGGAGACCTTGCGGACATTCGGACATAAGAATTGTGAAAATAAGAAAAAAAGTAGTATTTGTTTTCAAGTTGAAAATGGTATTTGGAAAATGGAGTAATTTTGGACATGAATACAAATTAGAGTTGTTTTTAGATTTTTGTGAGTGGTTTGGAGTGAAGTGAAAACTTTTTGGGGTTTTTTGAATTTTGAGATTCAAGTTGAATTTCGAAAAACGACAATAATTGTATGGCCAAATAGTTTTTCAGAATAATATTCCGAAAAAAAAGTGAAAACTATCCATGATCAAACGGACCCTTAGTGTAGAGGTGGGGTTTAAATCATGACCACCAACTAAAGGCACAAGAGTTGGCTATAAATTATAAATAAAATGTTAGTTTAGTACATTGACCTTATCTAGTTAAGTACATGCACTAATTAAGGTTGTCACATTACTTTCATGTGAGAGTTTTATAAAATCCGATCAAAGTGATTTTTGTGATAACTGAAACAAAATAAGCTGAGTTTTATGTAACAAAAAAAAAATGACTTTCGTGTCATGCATACAAAGCCCGATAACCACCCATGAAATTAACTCATACAAAAAAATGTTTCTGACTTAGGGGTTTGTATAACTCTCAATCAAATTTTAGGAAATACTTTGAATGAGTCAAAATTGGATTTGTTACTTCCCGGAAATTCCAAAGAGGGTGTGGTTCTTATTTTCCCCTGCTACAGTGCTGGAGACTTTAAGAAGTTGGTGATGACTAAGGGTGTGTTCGGTATTCCAGCAAGGATTCCCTTGAAAGTCAAGGGATTAATTAAGTCATTGTGGAATCAGTCACACACGTGATACGACCAATAAACGAATAATCGTCATGACGGGTAGTGCTTCTTCTATAGATAGTCTAAGGGGTCACAACATTAAGATTATTGGCGCCAAATTGTCAATTGAGGAATGGAGATCTCTTGCCCTCTTACAATATGAATAGAAAAAATGATCTTTTCAGATCTCTTATGTATAGAAAAAGAAGATCTCTTATAAGATGATCATAAAACTAAAAAAAATTTGTAAAGGCCCAAAAAATCATTTCTCCGCGTGATATGATTAATAATAATACATATAATTCTTAACTTTATAAATTCATTAAAATTTTGGGACATATTTTTTGGTTAATGTGTGTGTTTGAAACTTTATTATTTAGGCTAAATTTTTTATTTGGCTACTCACAATGAAGTTTCACCCAAGTTTTTTTTTTTTCATATTTGACCCGAAAAAGAAAAAAAATATGCACTTTAAACAAATCGATATAGCATCTAAAGAATAGAAAGAAATACACAATTGAGTTCATTATTTTGGATTAAAAAAATTATTTGTATAAATAATAGAGTTTTAGGATCTTTTTCTTACAAATTTTGCCAGAAAAACGAAAAGAAGAAAAAGACTACAATTGAAATAAATAGTTGTTGGACCTAAATAAAAATATCATAGATGAAACTCCATTATTTTGGGTAAAAATCTTTATTTAGCTAAAAATAGGAAGCTCTAGCCAGTTTTCTATTTTACAGATTTGAAAAATAAAATTACAATAAACATCAATTGTATCTAAAGAAGAAATAAAAAATTACACATTTGGAACTTCATTATTAAACTTCTTAGCAGGCTAGAAATAATGGAGTTCTAGTTAAGTCATTTTTACAAGTTTGGCCAAAACAATGTCTAGTTGCAACAAATAGGTATTGTACCTAAAAAAGAAATAGAAAATACGATAAGATTAAGGTAAAGCCGTGTCGTAAGATAAAAGTCACCCATTGGAGCAGAAAGCCTCTTGACTATAAGGAGAGAAGCACTATGTGTGGAGAAATACAGGGGGGGGCGAGATTAGAGCAATATAAAAACCATGAAAATATTCCTCAATACGGGAGCATTGGAGAAGGTAAATGTGTTTGTAACTTTCCTACTTTGTCAGCTCTGTGCACAATGCTGATGCTGGGTCTTTCTGTCATTTTGTTTTGTCAACAGGAATGCAAAGCCACAAAGAAAGAGTGTTCATATTATGAATTTAGACGTATTTCACGATCTATAAATCAACCATATTACACTTTCAGGTAATGTACTAGCCCGTTTCACTTTTCTCTTTACCTTCGGTTTCCCTCATTGTATGCTAGGGGATAGGCCTTTATGCGGGGAGCAAGTTCTCACCATTTCTAAGATGACGTTTTTGTGAATTTAGTGGCATAAAAGCTGAATGTTAGAATGACAGGGATAAGCATCGTAATATGTTTTTACCAATATCATATTTGGTCTGCTACATGATACTGTGACAATTGTTGAGTCAACAAATCAGTTAAATTTGCATGTATGTTATTTGTCTATACTTGTAATTGAAGTGCATGCTTTCTGGCAAGAACAAAACCTGTTCTCAAGTTTTTTGTCATGTGTATGTAACTGGGACCTTAGTTTGGGCAACTTCCAAGCATGATGTGTACCTTATGTCACATTTCCCCAGTTAGTATTAGTTAGTGATTGATGGGGAAGTAATGAGAAGATATTTTGGTGAATATGTTTTCAGTCATGAAATGATTAGTTGTGATTAAAAGGTATGTATTCCGAAAAGATTTAAGTTAAAAGGTGCCTATTCCTGAGAGATGTATCTGTTGGTTTGAACGGACACTTAGGTATTATAAATACCTGATTATTCCCAAATATGAATAAGATTTTTCTTTCTCTTTCACTTTCATTACAAATCACAACATTTTGTTCTTGTGGGAAATTTGAATTAATTGCGGGTATTCGAATTTCGGAGGCTTTATAAAATCCTGGAGGAATTCTGCCACCATTCCTGCAGCAACAAAGTGGGAGGCTTAAATTCCTTAAGGACAGAGACTACTTTATCAAAGCTGGATTGTTCTTCCCCAAGTATTATTTTCTAACAATCATAAGGAATTTAATGGAAGAGTGGTTGACACATGAAAAGACGATACTGAGTATCAAAAGTTGTATTTAATGATTGCATTCTTAATGCTAGTATACCACAAACCAGAAAGTTGTTGTTGCACTGTTATTCCAGAATGAATCTAAGGCTTATTGTTCGACGAATGGCTTGATACACAGATGTGTATCATCTTCTCAATTTATACTATCAACGCAACCGAAAAATAATAATAAGGATTGCATCCTTATTGGCAGAAAGAAAAGTGACAGGTTCTGTTGCAGCAATTTGAGAAGATATAAAGAAGGAAAAAAAAAAGAACCAGAGGATGACTTGTGTCAAATGAGGAGCGATTCCTCATGATATGATCTTAGTAGATGTGGAACTTGCCAAAAGTGTTCTCTGCCATTTCCTGGACATGCATGTGTCAATGTTAACTATTTAAATGGGAAGTGGATTTTTTTATTCTTCCCTTAACTATGAAGACTTATCTTCAAATGACGCAACTTTTCGGATTCAACTAATTGATCTAGCCACTGTTTGAAGATATTGGAACGACATAAATTCGGGTTTTATTTTCTTTACTCGTCTTTTAATTTTCTACCATTTATGATTAATGAAATTCAGTTTATAAATGTTAGGATAGACGTTTATATCTGATGATCTCAAAGTAGATTCTATTTGCATGTCATAAAACTAATTGTAAGTTTATAGTTGTAACGACCCGTTTGGTTGTTATTGCTTTTTCGATGCTTTTGACCTTTTCCCAAGCTTGTTTAGCTCACATTTGACTCGAAGGGGCCGTTGACATGCTTCCCGAGGTCTTTGGATATGATTTGGGTGACTTTGTGGGAAATTTGGGCTTAAAGCGAAAAGAGTTGACTCAAAGTTGACTTTTGGGTAAATGGGCCTTTTTCGGGAATCCGTTGATTCCGAGAGGTCCTGATGGTCTTTTAGAACTTGCGTGTATATTTGATTTGGTTCCCAATGCACTCGGGTGCATTTTGGGACATGGATTGGAAAGTTGGTTATGAGGTATCGGGGTTGACTCGGTCAACGAGACCTTTGTTGGAAATTCTGAGGCCACGAGTTCGTTCATAGCGTGTTTTTATGTATGTCCGCATATATGGTCAGTGAGCAGATGGTCTAGGGTGATAGTTAGAATTTCGGGTTGAGTGATGAAACTTGGGGTCGGTGTACGATGTCCCCGCTTTAATGCGGCAAGATCGGGCCCGTACTGCATCGCTTTAGCAACGTGGCCGCCGTTGCGGTGTCCTTGTATATCTTGGGCAGGAACGTAGAAGCGGTCTAATGACTGCGGAAGCGGAATCGCTAGAATGGTAAAGGGACCGCGGAAACGGGTGACGGACAGTTAAATTCATTAGATGAGTGTTAAAAGCCCTAAGTCCTTCATTCATACCACTCTGAAAATAGAGCTATTGGGAGCATTTTAAGGCATTTCTTGGGGGAAAATTATTGTGACTTCCATTATCTCGAGGCTCAAAGGAAGGGCAAGACTAAAGTTTGAATATTGGAGACTTTGCTGTTCGACTTTCCAGATAGAGTACGGTTTACCTTATAGTGAGACTTCGATTAGCGAAGCATATGTTTAAATGATATTGTCGGAGAATGCATGTAAACCTCCGAGTATGAAGTTGAGTTGGATATTGTCTTAGGTTGGGCCTTGTTGTGTGATTTGGGGGCTAGCCACCACGTTGCATTGTTGACTTGTCTTGTTCAATTTACTTATTGGCTCGTTGCCACGTTGAGACATCAGATATTGGTGATTAGTGATATATCATGGCTATGATATTGCGGTACTTTACTTGGTGGATATTGAGATGAGAATTGTGATTCCATTGTGGCTTATTGTGTAGCCTTATTATTGATATTGCTTGTGTGCCATGTGTGGTACTGTTTGGGATTGAATTGGTTGTTGATATTACATTGCATCGTATTCATACTCATTTCCATGATACATTGATATTGCATTGTTATGTTACTGATGATGATAAGTGAGAGAGTGTAGCCTCCGAGGTCTTTGCCGGAGACCGTAAAAGAGAGATGAGAGTCTGTGATTCGAGGTCATTTATCAGAGCGAAATGAGTGTACGTTGCCCGAGGTCTCTTGCCGGGAATGAATGAGTGCTCGATGCCCGAGGTCTTTTGTCGGGATCGAGAGAGTGCTCGTCGCCGAGGTCGTTGCCGGGACGAGTGGTACATGGACTTCGCAGGTCCCCCATGGGTCATGATCGCCGAGACATGGAGGTATTCCGTCTGAGACATGTTGTACAAAGACTGCATATGCATTGCATTCATCACTCATACATTATTGCATTACATTGTACCCCTTGGTTTTCTATGATATGCTTGTGATACGATTGTGATATACTGGTTCAGAATGGTTATACTGAGACTTGGCACAGTTAGGTTTAGTACGCTATAACGTAGGTGATGACTTGTTGCAATATGAATGGGATATGCTGGTTCGGAATGGTTAGACTGATACTTGGTACAATTGGTTTAGATGCTATAACATAGTTGATGATTGGTATTGTGGATATGGATTCGTGTTGACTTGTACCCTGTTGTCTTACGTGTTTATCTTGCTTTGTTTGTCTTTATACACGTTAGCTAGTCTTAGTCGGCCTATGATACCTACCAGTACTTGTTGTTTGTACTGACCTGCACTTGCTACATTCTTTTGTGAATGCAGAGTACCAGGTTGGATCTTCTTCTACCCCTCGTGGCTGATATTCGGGGATTGTTGATTCGAGTCTCCTCAGGGTGAGCATGAGGACGTTCGCTGCCCGAAAACTCTTCCTATTATTATGTCTTGCTTCCATTCTGAGACATGATTTTGAGACTATTTATGTATTATTACTCAGACTTGTAGTATTTGGTTTAGATGCTTTTGTATGACCAGACCAGATACTGGGATGGATTTCATTTACTTCCGCACTTATTTATATTATATCAGTGAGACTTACGTTATTTCACTTTCTTTCGCTATTTTCTATCACTTGCGAATGCTGGGTTAAGGGTTCGCCTACCGAGATAGGAAAAGTAAGTGCCAACATGACTTAGTGAAATTGGGTCGTGACAGCAATTTGGTAGCATGTATGAAATATGTGGAAGATTATTTTAAATGTAGTAAGGCATGAATTATTGCTTACATTAATACTTGAAATATTGATTCTTGAGATCATGAAATATTTTGTATGTTAGTTTGGATGAGTGAAGATATGCATATATTCGTTTGAACAAAAGGTCAAACGGTTGATGTTTAAGGGTTACTAAGGATTAGTGGAAAAGAAATTAAAAGTCCTACGAAGTGATCAAGGAAATGAAAGACTTTCCAATGAAGGATAATAATTTATTTTTGAATATAGAATTTCTAATCGGAAAGTAACCCAAGATAATACCACAATGACGATTGAGAATGTAGTAAGTCAAAATGATACTACGGCAATTGTGAATAAGAGTTTATTAACTCTGGACAATTTGTAGTATGAAACTTGTTTTTCTTTGGATAAAGGAAATAGTTCGAATCTCCTATTGAACCTAGAAGGAGCGAAGACCTACGGAGAATAAGAATTTAAATTCTGATTTTTATTTCTTCTCAAGCAAATTATGTTTCAATTGAAGGAAATATAGATAAAATGTTAAATAAAATACTATTGTCTTGATTCTGGATGAGGATCAAAAGATGTGAAGAAATGTTTTCAGGTTGTGCTTTCTGGAAATGAGAACAAAGTTATAAGGTCGTTGTAAGGATTAAACAAGCTCCAAAAAGTATGAAATTTTGATAAGGTAATATTATCAAATGGTTTTAAACATTATGAGCGGATAAATGGATTTCAGGTTCACAAAGGTTTACAGAGTGATAGTATATCTTTATGTTGGTGACATGCTTTAAGAATTAATATGAAAGGCATGAATGAAACTACGAAGTTTGAATTCTCAAGTTAAGGTGAAATATTTGAGAGAAGTTGAAACTATCTCTTAGGTATCAAAATTAAAAAATGTAGTGGGGGTTTCATTTTATGTGAATATTACTACATTGAAAAGGTTCTTTCCAAGGTGTTTAATCATTTGGGTATTAGGAATTTTATACTCAATTAGATGTTCTTATAAATTGATTGAGAAATGAGAAAGATTTATTAGTCAATAAGACTATGCTAGTGTAGTGGAAATTTAATGGGATCCCGAGTCTAATTGCACTAAGTTTTGCCTTTGATACTGTACACATCAAAATATGCTCATAATCCTAGAAGTGAACGTTGGAGAAGTATCATAAGGATACTTGGTTATCTTAAAAGGACAAAACTTTTGCCTTACTTTAAAACATATCTTTTAGTATTGAAGGGCATTGTGATACTAGTTGGATGTCTAGTGTAAATGATAATAGGTTAGCGTCTGGCTGGATCCTATTTTGGATGGAGAAGCAGTTTCATGAGCTTCTAAGAAAAAGATGCGGGTTACTCATTTCTTCATGAAATTTGGGTTTATAGATCCAGAAAGAGAGACAAAATGGGTGGAAAAGTTATTAAAAGTTGTGGCCACAACGTAGTCAATTGTTCTATTTGCAATATGATAGAGAAGCAATTATGTCTAAGGCATTTAGAAAAAAGGGCAAATCTAGAACATATTGCTTGAATAAGACAACTGAATATTGGTGCATTATCACCAATTGTTTGTGTCATGTCTAAATGACTATGCCAACCCATTGACGTCTAAAATGCTCTCGAGAGGTATAATTGTAGCACTATGAATGCTGAGGGTCTAAGGCAAATTAAATTGTCATGGGTAATGGAAACCTTACCTCTACTATTTCTCTGCAACAATACTAAAAAAGGTAACAACAAGTTATTCTGTGACTGTTACCAAGTACTGGAAAATTTAGTATATTAGAAAAAGGAGAGCGAGTACAAAAGTACTCTTAATGAAGAAACCAGAGTTCGGATTAAGAACTAAGTAAAGTCCAGGATAAGGACTTGGTAAGTCCAAGATAAGGACGTGGTTTAAAACTTCACCTATATAAACACTTGAAGTGGTGCCGCTTCGTCCAAATTTGGAGAGACAAACTTGGTAAAGTGTTTATGAATTCAGGAAGTAGCACAAAGCCATAATCGGGTGCTAAAACTCACGGTGAACAAGTTGTGAAGTTGGTACAATTTATGTGTATAAAGCTTTTCTGTCTTTGTCATTAAGGAATTGTAGTTTAATAGAACTAATCTAACTATCAATTTCAACAAATATTTGAATCGTTTATACATATAGAAGGTTCAACTCGAAAGAGACCTACTATATGCATAAATCTCATAAACAACATCAATCTCTAACCAAGTGGGGGATTGCTAGTATTAGTTAGTGACTGATGGGTAAATATTGAGAAGATATTTTAGTGAATATGCTTTCAGTCATCAAATGACTGGTTGTGATTAAAAGGTATGTATTCCAAAAAGGTTTAAGTTAAAAGGTGCCTACTCCTAAGAGATGTATCTGTTGGTTTGAACAGACACTTAGGTATTATAAATACCCGATTATTCCCAAATATGAATAAGATTTTTCTTTATCTTTCACTTTCATTACAAATCACAACATTCTGTTCTTGTGGGAAATTTGAATTAATTGCTTGTATTCGAATTTCGGAGGCTTTGTAAAATCCTAGAGGAATTCTGTTACACCCTGTACATTTAGAAAAACACTTATCAAATTCTAACGTGAGTATATTGAGCGATGGCTAAGTAAAACAACTTGAGAATATAAGGAGCGGAGTATTATTGAGTATATTCTAGAAATAAAGAATGCACATAAGTTATACCGGGAGGTCCTATAAGGAAACAAGTTGAAGAAGTTGAGTTAGTATAACTTAGGAAGAAAATGAGTGTTATTTTGAATGACAAAGAGCCAACTTGAGGAAAGAATATCTTCTAGCATATGATGAGTTTTGAAGTGAAACAAAAGCCTAAGTTGAAATTCATGAAGTCTAGTTTCCAACGCAATAAACCGCGCGTCGATCCGACATCGGAATCAAACGTTATGAGCATTTCAAGACGGACTACCAGAGCAGGGAATAACTCTGCGCGAACGCACCTGGGAGTGGTACAAATGCAAAAGGAAGCCACTGGGCAACTCTTCGCGAACGCGCCCAAGGTGGCGCGAACGCGAAGGGCGAAAATTAGGTCGGTCCAAACCGAATGTAAAACTCTATAAAAGGGGATTTACCCTCTTATTTTCATCCAATAACCCCTCAAAAATATCCCAAACTTTCTGGAATATTCCCCCAACTTCCACCCATAAATTTTAGCCCAAATCAAGTGTAATCTCGGGATTTAGGTCCGGATAGCGTATATTTGTGATCATAGTATCATATTGCGGTGAATCTTGGCTTGGATTCAAGGTGAATATTGAAGATATTGCGGTTCTAGTGGGGACAAGTTAAGAATCTCTCCTTATTGGTATTGATTTAGGTTTATTTACGAAAATAGAGCTATTAAATTATCGTATAATGAATTTGTTGAAATCGGATAAACATCGTGCGGCATGTTTTATGGAATATTTTGGTATTGATGATGATGTTGTTGATGTTAGTGTTGTTGTTGTTGTTGGTTGTTGATATTGTGATTTCGGGCTAGGATATAAATAGGGGAGATGATGCCCGAATTTCGGCAGATTCTAAGGGAATTTAGTTTGAAGGCTTAAGACAAGCATATGACAATGAGCCTAACAAAGTATGAATGGTTTTATATGTAGATTACACGACTACGAATGATCTTATGTAGATTGCAAGATAGGAAGTAGATTGGAAATCCGAGAAGTAAGCTTCCAGGTATGTTAAGGTTGTTCTTTCTTTTCTTGGCATGATTCCATATAAGGTAAGAGCGTAATAACCTTGTGACCGGAAATTGTCTAAGTAGATCTTGTCATATTGTTGCATGATTTCCGAGTGTTCTGTTATTCTTTTTTAGGGGCTATATCCCCTTCCTATGTCCTTGAGTTCATAGAGAGATAGAAGAGACATGTTACAACATCGGTATTCTTTTGAAATACATGATATGCATATATTTTATTTAGCCTGGCCACTTGGTCAGTGAGACATTTTATTTAGCCTGGCCACTTGGTCAGTAAGACATTTGATTTAGCCTGGCCACTTGGTCAGTGAGACATTTTATTTAGCCTGGCCACTTGGTCAGTGACACATTTGATTTAGCCTGGCCACTTGGTCAGTAAGACATTTTATTTAGCCTGGCCACTTGGTCGGAGACGATATGCCCGGCTTACGGGTCGGAGACAGATTGCACAGCCGACGGCCGGGAGATAGATTGTCTGGCCGACGGGTCAGTGAGATTTTACAGTTTCCTTGCTACTTGGTCAGTGAGATATATAATAATATTATATTGCATTTCATATGAGACAAGTCAGATGAGATATTCAAGGCATTCTTTGGCCTCCAAATTGTGTTGTTTCAGTTCAGTTTCCGTTATCATGCCTTACATACTCAGTGCATTGCCCGTGCCGACGTCCCTCGGGAGGGCGCCGCGTTCATACCCGTAGGTTCGTGTAGCCGAGACAAAGCGATCCGGTACCCTCAACAGTCTTCCACTCGGTTGGGCAGACGCTCCACTTGGCTCGGAGTCTGCCTTTTTGGTATGCTATTTTGAGAAATATATATATAGGTATGATGGGGCCTTGTTCCGTCCTTTCTACAGTTCGTGTTCTATAGAGGTCTGTAGACAGTAGTATATAGTTGGGATGTTTGTTTTACAACATATATAGCGGCCTAGTCGGCTTGCACTGTTACTCTCAGTACGTAAGTATATATATATTACGTTGTGAGTTCTTGATGCATACAGGAGTTAGTATAGCTCAGTTATAAGCTAGATATGGCCACCATATTGCTCGGTGAGATGCGAGTACAAGTTTAGGGTGCTTGGTCAGTAGTGGTCGGGCACTCGTCACTGCTCATTAGCTTGGGTCATGATAGAAGTGGTATCAAAGCAGTTCTATCCTAGGGTTGTCTACATATTGTATCCAGTAGAGTCTTGTTTATGGGTGTGTGCCATCCTTATAAACAGGAGGCTGCGGGGCATTTAGGAACCATTGACCTTTCTTTCTATCTTAGATCGTGCAATAGAGCCAGAGTCTAGGAAAGATCGTTCCTGACCCTCCTTTCCTGGTAGATAAGTGCAGACTGATATAGATGAAGAGGATAGTTTCTGATAGTGCGGGTGCTAGGAAGGCCCCCAGGGTGGACTCCGGACCACGGGTACCAGGACAGATTAGGAGGAGTCTTAGTTACTCCATTAAGACAGATCCTTCCAAGGATATGATTGAGACGACTCCCCCAGAGCTTGTGACTTCTATGGAGGAGGATCCATCAGAGGATAGCTATGAGACAGACCCGTCTGAGGGTTCGTATGAGACACGCTGAGCAGGAGACTCCCGAGGTCGCACCGCATTTGGTCCTTCCGGCTTCTCCTATGATTGAGCATTACGTCAGAGCAGCCATGAGTGTAAGTGTTACGGAGTATTCTAGCCCTCTGTCTTGGCCTTCAGTTAATCAGGAGCGTAGTATTCATATCCTTCGGATTATGATGGGGGATATGAGGATGGTCGACAAGTAGATGCGGGAGGATGATGAAAGGGATATTTCACTTCGCGCTTCCAAGCCCGGATCGGACGTAGCCGGTCTGCATGTGTGTATATGGGTCTTCTTATTGAAACTCCTTTGTGTGATTATTATGGGATATCATCTAATAGTTGACGAATGGGAATTTAAAGAAACCGATAACCGACTTATTTACGGGTAATTATGACTAAGATATTTTGCTACCATTAGGAACCCCGGGACTAGGAATGAAAAGCAGTCGCGTGTGTTGACTTGTGGTTATGAAAATTTTTTAGATAGTGGAAGTTTCAAAGGTTATGATAGTATTTATCCAATCAGTAAAGTAAGGGACTTTCCAACCCGAGGGAAATGCACACGGGTTTTGTGTGGATGTTCCACTAGAACTTTAAATTGGTTTTTTTTAAAGATATATGATAAAGGACCAGGTAGTAATAAAAAGGATGGATGTGACCCTTATAAGAAGGTTTACCTTGATTTTTCAGACAGATGTGGTAAAGGCCACTTGACGATAGAAAAATAAGAGCAATGTCGGCTTATGAATAATAAGGAAAGAAGAGTAGGTATTTGAGTGAAGATCGTTCATTAATTTTATATTGCCAGAGGCTCATAATCAGGGCTTAGAAAATATACTAAGAAATCCTACAGATTCAGACATGCGAGAAATATGAGGAACCAGAATAGCCCGAGGGAAATTAGGAGCATATGAGACTTGCGATTGAAATTTAAATGATCGTGAGGTATGAGTCTGGCTAGCTAGGCAGAAAGAGAGGAGATGTATTAAAGCCACAGATTCAGGGCAACTTTAAATAGCATTGGGATATTTAGTAAGTGAGGTATTAACAAGCGATGTAAACGATGACTCATGTGTGGCCACATTAAATATTATGTGTGGCCACATTAAATATTATGTGTGCCCTTACGATCGATCTTACGATATGCTGAAGGTATTCATTGAGCTAGGTATTGAAGTTAAGGTAGCAAGTGCTAAAGGTCAGATTGATATTGTTTTCCCCGAAAGTTAAAGTTGGATAATCATGTGTCACAACCCAACCGAAGGGCCATGACGGGCACCCGGTGCTAACCCACCCGAGCACCTCTTATCGTACATTCATATTCACATCTAGGTGGGCCACATAACCTACTCATGATTTCTATACATCAATAATACTAATCTCATTGGGAAATAACACGTTTATAGCATCATCAACAACTATGTCCATATCCATATACACAAGCCGACGAGGCTAACAAAATAATATACGAAATATAAGCCGACAAGGCTAAAAGAGATCTAACTATGCACAACTGTCTACGAGCCTCTAAAGAGAGTATGTAACATCATATAGACGGGACAGGACCCCGCCCTGCCCATATGTATGTACACAAAAAAATAGTACCAACAGCAGTAGCTCCTGATCAAATGGAGCTCTTTTATGCAGTCCCTAAACAAGTAATCTATGGATCAAGTCTGTCTCCCTGTCCACCTGCCGGCATGACGCAGCATCCATAAATAAAAGCACGTCAGTACGAATAATGTACTGAGTATGCAAAGCATAATCAACATCATGGTAGAAGCATCATAAATAACATAAGATAAGAGAGTCATGAGATAATAGAGCCATTTGTCCCTCTAGTGGAAACCATCCTGTTTACTTACCCATTTCCTAATAGGAACCTTCCATTTCTAATGCTTACTTATATATATTAGTACCATACCCGACCATGAAGGTTCGGTGTTTCACATACCCGGCCATGACAAGGCTCGGTGTTATAGATACCTGGCCCTACCAAGGCTCAGTGTCATCCGTACCTAACTGTAGTGGTGTGCGCACGATAGATATCATACCCTGCCATATAAGCTCGGTGTTACATAATAGTCATACATACTTATACACGTATACATAAGAGTCCATAAGTATCATCATCATCATCATCATCGTTTTCGTTACATCTTCCTTAGAGGATCAAACATCATATAAAGGAGGTAATAACATCCTGAAAATATCGAGAATCATGGGCTTTAGTAATTCTAGGGATGGAGTCATTTAAAAGACATTATGGAACCCATGAGAAGGTATATAGCAAAGGAATCATGCCTTGATGAAAGAAGGGTTAGTCTTACATACCTCGTCATCTTCTTAACTACTTAACGTTTCCTGTCGAAGCTTGGAGAATCTACATTTAGAAGGATTCATACCATGGGTAAGCCTCAATGATACTCTTAGATTCAACTAGAATAATTCATGATCTAATAAAAATTAGGCAGCATTTCCCTTATTTCATCGACTTCCACCATATTACAAAACAACTGCCAAATAACCATAATAACATCCATAATATCATAATCAAGTACTCACATTCCATCAAGCCTTCAAAATTCATTCTCATATTCAACTTATACTAACAACTTCACATCAACCCTTAGCACATTTTTATACAAAGCTTCCTCATCATCATCATTACCTTCCATAACAAGATTATATCCATATTATACTAAGAATCATAACTTAAGTTAGCTTACTACTCAAAAACATCATAAAAGCTACATTTAGACCTCATCTTCTACTTTCTTCTTCTACCCAAGTTGTTCAACAAGTAAGCATTCTTAATAACATGAAATAAGCATGAAAACTAACCTTTTATCTCATAGGAATAAGCTTTGGAGAAAAATATCAACTTGTGCAAAACCCTAGCAACAACACCCAAGTAGATCTTGAAGTCTACTAAACCTAGTGAGCCTTCTAACACATGAACACTTCAATTCTTGCTATTTGATCTTTGTTTTCTCTTGGGTTGGAGTGGAATATGCTTGGAGAAGGGTTTTGGAGCTCTCAAGACTTTTGAAATGTGGGAAATGAAATAAAAGAACAAGGGTCACCTATCTATACAAAAATAAAAAATCTACTCGATGGACTTATACGGACCACTTATACGGTCCGTATAAGTGGACCGTATAATACCACCCTGAAAATACCCCTCTCTGTAAGGGTTATGTTATACAGACCCCCTTATACGGACCGTATAAAGTTATACGAACTGTATAAGTGGTCGTATAACTCACAGTTATTCGAAACTTTCTCTCGTTGATTCGTTTGACTTCCAATCCTTGTGGAACCTTCTTGGAACTTATATAACACTTCATTAACCATACAATAGGCCCTATAGCAGCCCCTCAAGACATTACCAAATAAATATTAGCTCAACTATATCGAAAACCTTTCCGAACACGACTTACATTTCCCTTCTTCAACAAACTAAATTTCACATATTCATATGACTTCAAAATCTTATAGTATGCACCTTAAGCTATCTAATACTTTTCTTAATCTCACATGGACTTCTTATTCACCTTAAGCTCACGTTAGCCTACTCACAAGGCAATAATCCAAAATTTCCGAGATGTAACATCATGACGCAATAATATCAGGGAGAAGAAAAATATGTGTATATAAAGAGGAGAGTACTACGATGTCACCAGGAGAAGAGAAGTGTAAGCAAGTAAAGTATGTTGCTAGTAAGTTGTCACGACCCAACCCCGTAGGCCATGACTAGTGCCCGAGCTGGACACTCGTATACACTTGTTATCTATAGTCATACACTACTAGCATGAACGAGCTGTTATAAGTATAAGGCAAAACATATGCAAGTCGAAGTGCCATCTCCCGAAGAAAGGCCCTATAACGAATATCGCACCAAAGTCGGCAAGCGTCACATATATATATAGGGAACGTCCCAACAAACATAAGCCGAGAAGGCTACCTTCATACACAAACCGCCATGATAAACATATATAGCTACGTGTGCCGACAAGGCTGCCACTACAACGGGTACGCCCCAAACACAAGTCATAACCATATAACAAAACAACAACCATACATAGACCCACACACTTGTGACCACGTACCAAGAGTGACAACGACTTCATGACGGACAGGCCCCGCACCCCCGAACGATAATATATATATATATCAAAAGGTTATACCACGAAACTATGCCCGAACAAAGGAGCACTCGGAATAGCCGAGTAGATATCCTAGGCCGGGCGGATCTCCGAAGCGCGTCCGTACCGCGGCATGAAACGCAGCCCCCCGAAGAAAGGGGCCGCACGAAATATGTACCGAGTATGTAAAGCGTGAAACATAGTAAATAGAATCATATCCGAGACAAGGTGTATAGGGCTCAATGCAACAACCGAGTTTCGTAAAACTTGCCTTTTTAACATATTTCATTTGTATCGTTTCCATATCAATATCAATATAATCGTTTATAATCAAAACTGCATAATCATTCTGTATTTAACATATATAACGTGTCCCGCCCCGTAATAAGGGGACTCGGTACTTATAATCATAACATCATAAGCGTAAACATATTCGTGTCCCTACTCTTTAGTAAGGGACTCCTGGTAATAAGGAATATATGCCCCCTCCCCGGCCTCCATCTCCAAAACCATCATATCATCACATCATCATCATCATCATATATATATATAACGTGTCCCGGCCTCTCTGAGCGAGGGACTCGGTGAATAGTATAATAGATCGGCGCACGAGAACGTACCTCGGCCCGGACTCAACAAGGATATAACAGGCACGAGCGTAGTAATAAGCAACCACATATATATGTAAAACATTTTTGGGACTCAATGAATAGTAACTAAATCAATTGACATTAGCATGTTACACTATATAAAAACCAAGCATACTTATGCAATTCCTTTTAACAAAATAAGAACTCTTGTACATAACATATTAGTCCATCATGTAATAAATAACGAGATCATATTTCAATATACC